>NC_054699.1:44264395-44338406 GCF_016097555.1 Gigantopelta aegis | reverse complement strand
CCCACCGAGATTTGAACTCGGATCACTGGATTCAAAGTCCAGAGTGCTAACCATTACACCATGGGACCACTACATAAGACTAATTCGAATGCTTAGTTTTGTGTAATCAACTGTCGTGTAATGTTATGAATATGCGGAACCGAACATGAGACCAGACGCCGCACGAAAATGTAACAAACCTGATAGAACGCCATGGCTTCTCACACACAATGTGACTGTTGAGTTTAACGTTGTTGCTTGTCGACACTAACCGACGTTAATAGCAACCAAAATGGTTAAAACATGTGCAATGATAAAATTTCCACATTATACTATAAATAAAATACACAATTCCATCGACATCCATGAAAAAAACGAAACGGATGTATCCAGTTCTTGAATAACTCGTTTTATCATCAAATTTGTGTGGTCTTCATTTTTCATTTAATCTAATTTTATAGTAACTTAGACATTCTCTATATTTATTTTGCCATACTTCGTCTACTACATCTTATTTATTTATTTATTTTTAATTTTTAAAATAAAAGTATATACCATTAAATTACATATATATAATAATTATAATATAAGTATATACCATTAAATTACATATATATAATAATTATAATATAAGTTCTTGCTTAAACTTTTTTTTTAGGTTAAATTTTCTTATACTCTCTCTCTCTCTCTCTCTCTCTCTCTCTCTCATTCTCTCTCTCTCTATATATATATATATATATACATACATACATACATACATACACACACACACACATACACACACACATACATACATACATACATACATACATATATAGGTATACTTGTACAGTGGCGTAGGCAAGGATTTTGTATTGGGGGGGGGGGGGGTGGCCCCTATGTAGTGGGATATGACACAGGAACCTTTTTAATGTTATTAATAAGCGAAAAGGTAAGTATTTCCCGGAATTGGGCCCCCCTGACTACGCCACTGCACTTGTATCTCTAAAACTAAAATAATGGACTGTGTTTAGTATTCACTTGGTTCAAAGAGATAATGTATGTGTGCCTTTGTGTCAGAATATATATATACTACTCAAAAGAATTTAAGGGTCAGACGATATTTTCGACATTATTTTCTGAATGTCAATTATATTAGCTAAACCATAATGTCACGCATGGTATTGTTCCATTTTGACGAAAGTGGGTCTAAGCAACCCATAAATGAATTAAAATCCACTGTCATTGACACTGTCGACTAGTTCTAATGGCGAAAACATGCTTACATTTGCACGTAAATTAGGGCGAAAGCGAAAGGTCTGCTAAGTGCCCATAACTTGCTTTTTCACAAAGCGCTTCATTTGCACGCTTTGCACGTGTATTCCATGTTCCCAATGCTGAATTTCCGTATAATTGGAGCTTGCGTTCGTGTACGGTGCACACTCCAAATTCGACAATGGTACGATTTCAACTGACTATCGAAGATCGAGGAAGGGCTATTGCTTGGCTTCAGGATGGCAATACGCAAAGAAATGTTGCTCTGAGAGACTTGGTGTCAGTCAGAGTGTCGTTGGCCGACTGTGGCAACGGTACCAAGCAACGAATTCTGTTCGAAATCGTCCACGTTCGGGAAGACCCCGAAGCACTACAAATAGAGAGGACCGCTACATCACCAATATGGGCTCTACGTCAACGCACAACCACTGCACGCCGATTACGTGACAATCTGCGGACTGCGACTGGAACTCGAGTGTCTGATCAAACCATACGCAATCGTCTGAGAGCCAATAATCTACGCTGCCGTCGCCAGGCTGTTCGACCACCACTCCTACCACGTCACAGAACGGCCAGACGTCACTGGGTGCACGCTTCATCTGCGGTGGCAACGTGTTCAGTGGGGTCGAGTGATGTTCACTGATGAGTCCAGGTTTAGTCTCCAGTTCAACAACGGTCGGGTTTGTGTCTACAGACGTCCTGGGGAGCGCTTCGCTGACGTTAACGTTAGACAACGTCACCGGTTCGGTGGTGGCAGCGTCATGGTGTGGGGCGGCATCTCTATCCACCACAGGACACCCCTCTATGTGGTGGATTGCAATCTGAATGGAATCCGCTATCTGAATGAGATTATCCGGCCGTTGGTTCTCCCAGGCCTTCAGCAGATTGGCGGCGGGGCAGTTCTGCAGGATGACAATGCCAGACCCCACCGCGCCAGGGTGGTAACGGACTTTCTCAGACAACAAGGTATCGCCAGGATGGATTGGCCAGCATATTCGCCTGACTTGGCCCCAATAGAGAACGTCTGGGACGAATTAGGCAGGAGAGTTCGGGATAACCATGCCCCCCCGGCCAACCTTCATGATCTGGGTCAACTTCTTATGGCAGAGTGGCAGGCCATTCCCAAGAGTTCTTCAGACGTCTGATCAACAGCATGAGGCAACGATGTGTCGAGTGTATTCGCGCCAGGGGTGGATTCACACACTATTAAACGAATGTTCTAATGTGTAAAATCCATGTTTGACAACCTTCAACTTTGACAGCATGTCATGTGACTTTCTTGTATACAGTGACGTTTGGTGTTTTTTTGTAAATATGGAACAATAAATTAAATTTTTGGTGTAGTTTACATCATCAATTTAATACACTCTGAAACTTATTTGGTTATAAATTTCTGACCCTTAAATTCTTTTGAGTAGTATATATATATAATTTACATGTATGTATGTATATATAGTTACATGTATGTATGTGTATATATATATATATATATATATATAGAGAGAGAGAGAGAGAGAGAGAGAGAGAGAGAGAGAGAGAGAAGAGGAGATCAGAGGGGAGGGGGGGGGGGGGAGAAAGAGAGAGGGAACAAGTGTACAGTATGTACATGTGTATCACTGTATGTATTTAAAACAATTTTCAAAAAAGGGAAATTATTTCTTTAAAATTGTGTTATATAATATATATATATATGTGTGTGTGTGTGTGTGTGTGTGTGTGTGTGTGTGCGTGTGTGTGCATGTGTACAATATGCTTCAGTAATTACCTGCAATAAAATGGTCATCTGCCATATCTGATATTTGTTTTCCTTTCTGAAAACACTAACATGGAGAATAATATAGCATTTAACTATATCATTAATACATTTTCCTTTAATATGCTACATAAGTGCATCTATACAAGAGGTCATTTAACCCAGGTTAAAAGCAACTTCGGTTAAATGTGTGTAGCCTAGCAGAAGGCATATTGATATAGATCAGTTTACTAACAGTCATGGTATATGCCTCCATCTCCTTTCTACAGTTGTATATTATCAAAAATTAGTTTTGTATGTATTACTTAAATTTTAATTGCAATAACACTTCCAGTACAGCACAAGACTGAACAAGAAAATATCTGCAATATCCACTTAGACTAGATATAAAACAACACCAATATATAGATACATATATATATATATATATATACATGTATATAATATAGATATATATATATATATATATATATATATATATATATATATATAGTATTATTTACTCAGGTAAGTTTTTGTATTTTATTAATAAATATACTATGTTAAAGCCTATTATTAAAACATTTGTATCTTTGTTTGATGAGGTAACACTATATTTTAGTAGGTTGTACACCGTGACATGAAAATAACTGAGGGGAGTTATTAATTGCTCCCCTAATTTAGATTATGGGGGAGGGGGCAATTTAAAATATTATTAACATTCACATGCCAAAAGAGCTATATATTATTCTCCTTGAACTAAAATCAGGGGAGTGATGGGTCGCTAGAGAGAGATATAACTCCCCCTTAGATGACAAGGTCTGAGGTTGGCTATATTTTATTATTGCTATTTTCTTTTCGCCTGCATTCAACCAGTAAGAAAGGCCAACATCATGAGATAAAAAGAGTAGCCCATGAAGTGGCGACAGCAGGTTTCGTCTCTCTATATATCTGTGTGGTCCTTAATGATATGTCTGATGCCATATAACCGTAACTAAAATGTGTTGAGTGCAACGTTAAATAAAACATTTCCTTCCTTCCTTTATTTTTGTAAAAATATACCGGGTATGTGAATAACCTTACTATATGTTTCCTATCCATGCTAAGAATAGTTGTAGGAAAATGACACTTAAGAATTTAATAGGCTGGATTTTAGAGTACCTTAACCACCGACGGTACAAGATCATCTACTGAGGGTACTTTTCCCTTAATATGGTATATTAATTTACTTATTTGTTAGCTAATATATATTTCAGCACCTTCTTATATAGACATTAACAACTAAATAAGTATATGATGGATTAATCCATTATCTAAATGATCAGGGTAGATTTCCATATTATAAGAAATTAGTATTATTTTTTTTATTATTATTATAATTAAAAAATATATATATGTGAATAGCCAAATGCCAATTTGGGTTCAAAGTGTGCACAATTTGGTGCACATCAATAATCTACTGGGTGCCACCCGGGGACCCTTGAAGAAAAATCCAACATGGCAGACAAAATGGTGGCCAAATCAGGGAAATGGCTATAGCTTGCTTATAAACTGACAGATAAACAACAATTATTGCATCTACCCTATGGTTTTAGGAGCCAAGGAGGGCACTGGTACTATCAAAATTCAGATTTAAATAAATGGGCCATTTAATATGGTGGTCCAAATTGAGAAAATGACAATAACTTCCTTATTATTCGGTACTATAATGTAACCTTGCATCATTAGGGGTCATGGAATACGATGAAAGTAGTTCAATTCTTCTATACAAGTTAATTTTAATTAATTCAAGATGCCAACCAATACAGGCAATGTACCTAAGGAGATGGAACTGTTAAAAATAAAGTGCCACTGTATATTTGTAAAATGATTAACACAGTCATAAAAAAAAACTTGTGGGTTTAAGATAATCAATTAATAATAATAACAGATGTAAAGAAGAAGTTTGTTTTGTTTAACAACACCACTAGAGCACATTGATTACTTAATCATAGGCTACTGGATGTCAAACATTTGGTAATTCTGACTCGTATAGTCATCAAAGAAAACCCCGTTACATTTTTCTTAATGCAGCAAGGGATCTTTTATATGCACTTTCCCACAGACAGGAAAGCACATACCATTGACTTTGACCAGTTGTGGTGCACTGGTTGAAACGAGAAAGAACCCAATCAGTTGAATGGATTGACAGATGTAAAATGCATTGTAACATTATTTTACAGTGACCTTTTCTTGGCCAATAGAATGTAAGATCTCTGGTAGTGTTGTGTGTGGTGTAGTATGCATGATGTAATTTTGTTAATTTGCAATGTAATATTATTTTAGGTGGCCTAGTACCGGGCTGCGAACCCTGTACCTACCAGCCTGTAGTCCAATGGCTTAACCACTGCGCCACCGAGGCCGGATACACACACACACACACACACACCACACACACACACACACACAACACACACATCACACGTATGTGATGTATGTATGTATGTACGTATGTATATGTATATGTATATTAAACGTAAATGAACCTTCAGTGGTACTTTATTCAAATCTATTTAATAAAAATCATACTTTAAAAAATAAAGAAATAGAAATCTACTCTGATCACTCAGATAATTGATTAATTGTGTGTCTACAAAAGTAGATTTTTACTTTTGAGGAAATAGACATTAGCCAAGAAGTGTGTAATTTTTTTAACTACATCAGTGGATGACTTCATGTGTACTTGGTAGTGAGATAATGTATTTATAATCCAACCTACTGAAATCTTAAATTTATAATTTTCCAAAAAACTACCGTAACTACTGTAGTGTTGTTGTTGTTATTATTTTTTATTTAGGACAATTGTTATTACAAATAATTATAATTAAAAGTAGTGGACAAGATTTTTCTAATCGGTTTGACCTGTACTCATTTATACAGTAATTAGTTTAAATTATATATTCTGTAGTTGTTGGATTGTTTTTGTTGTTGTTGTTTGTTTGTTTATTTGTTTATGAAATTCAGTTGTACAGACGTGCATTACAATTTTGACGTTTAGATAACCGTAACCACTGGTGTAAAATTCATCAAAATATCGGCGGGATTATCCCACAGAAGAAGAGTAGGAAAACAACAAACAACGACATTGATATACGCTACGTAACATTCCAATCTAATTAAAATTAGCGCCACTATTACATGTGGATCTAAAGACAGCCAGTTGGAGCTCATGTCCACCAATCAAAACCTTACTTGCAGAATCCTGCCAGTGATTTAAAAATAATTTGAAAACATTCCGAATTATCCTGAGGGTATACGACATGTTTCGTGTGAATTACGAATGCCTTAAAACATGTTTTATTTTATAAAATAAATAATTTGTAATGTAAAACTGAAGACTGATTTAGTTGGGTTTTTTTATAAATAAATAAATAATTTTTAATGTAAAATTAAAGACTGATAACCCACCCAGTACGTATTGGTATGGTTCACTGTACTGCGGCCACTAAAATAGACTCGCCCGATATTTTTAGAATTTGTATGCTCCCAAGTAACGTTATAAAAGGCGAAGTGTGATTGGTCAATATTTAAATTATTATTTACAGACTAAATGTTACCTGGACATTGGGGACTACGCAGTGTTGTTAGTTTTAAATCACTGGCAGGATTCTGCAAGTAAGGTTTTGATTGGTGGACATGAGCTCCACCTGGCTGTCTTTAGATCCACATGTAATAGTGGAGCTAATTTTAATTAGATTGGTACCATTCAATTACACAATTTATTAACCACACTGTATATTATTAAATTACAGTTACATTAATATCTACAGTTGAAATGATTTTTATATATACACCAAGACATTACTGATATGTCGTAAAATCTCGATGTCGATCAACCGTTTGTTCATGAATATTCAGTAGACTCTCACTAGCTGACGACTCTCAGTGTCTACGATTTAGTCTCTCCCACAAAGACCCAGATGCTCGGTAACTAGGCCGTCTGACGTCACGCCGGTTCCGAGAATATTGGCAGCAGTAGCCCTGGGTGCCTAAAGAAGAAAATGGGCGTCTGTCAATCATTGTGACGTCATTGCGATACGCCCATTTTCCTCTGTACGCACCCTACTGCTGCTAATGTTCATTAGCTTACCTTTTCACCTGTTCATATAGCTTATAAATACATAAGGATTTCCCGTACTTAGGCCCACGTGAAATGAAGCCGGCTTAAAATCCGGAAATTCTACCGTACTTCTTAAGCATCCTATTTGTTTTTCAACAGGACCCCCCCCCCCCCCCCCCCCCCCCCCCCCCGGATTACAAATATATATATATATATATATATATATATATAGTTATATATATGTATATATATACGTATATATGTATATATATACATATATATATGTATATATTATACATATATATACAATACATATCATATATATATAGATATATATATACATATATATATACGATACCATATATATATATATATATATATAAACATTATATACATACGGTATATATATATATATATTATATATATATATATATATATATATATCTATATATATATCGATATATATATATATAGACGTATACATAGATATATATATATATACGTATATATATACGTATATTATATATATATATATATATATAGATATATATATATATATATATATATAATCTATATATATATATATATACCTATATATATAACATATATATATATATGTATGTATGTATTATGTATGTATGTATGTATAGTATGTATGTATGTATGTATTGATGTATGAATATCTATATTTGTATGTATGTCGAGGGTTGACTATTACATACATAGATATTAACGCACTGGCACAGGGGATAATTAAATCCTTTCTGGCCTCACAAATTGTCCCATGCCGTTGCTGGGACTCGAACCTGTGGCACCGATTCGCCCGCAAATTGCAAGACTAACCACGATACGCTCTGAGCTATCGAAGCTTCCATAAAAGGAAGCTCTTTTAACTCAACCATATGCATGGGGCCTACAATCTACGCGGTCGATCCCGATTACGTGCATGAAACAGTGGGCAGACCTGGCACTGGCTAGTATGTATTGATGTATGAATATCTATATATTGTATGTATGTCGAGGTTGACTATTACATACATAGATATTAACGCACTGGCACAGGGGATAATTAAATCCTTTCTGGCCTCACAAATTGTCCCATGCCGTTGCTGGGACTCGAACCTGTGGCACCGATTCGCCCGCAAATTGCAAGACTAACCACGATACGCTCTGAGCTATCGAAGCTTCCATAAAAGGAAGCTCTTTTAACTCAACCATATGCATGGGGCCTACAATCTACGCGGTCGATCCCGATTACGTGCATGAAACACGTATGTATGTATGTATGTATGTATGTATGTATGTATGTATGTATATATATATATATATATATATATATATATATATATATATATATATATACATATCGTATTTACTATTAAAAATGGAAGAAACTTTGTAACAACAAATTGAAAATGTACAAGAATTGAGGATGCTCAATCACAGATGTAATGTCATATTTAGTTATATTTAATTGTGATTAAAAAAAAAAAATGTTTTGGTTAAAACACCTTCTAATTAATCGACGTCATTATAATGTAACATTGTTTATGTAATTAAATAACTCGATAATATTAAAACTATAATGTCCTGGAACTCGCTTCGTCAGGAATCTTTAGCTAATGGCAGCAGAAATACATTGATCAGATAGGCATCATGCATGTGTCCATTAAAATGAGGGGAGGGGCGTAGCCCAGTGGTACAGCGCTCGCTTGGTGCGCGGTCGGTTTGGGATCGATCCCCGTCAGTCGGCCCATTGCGCTATTTCTCGCTCCAGCCAGTGCACCACGACTGGTACATCAAAGGCCGTGGTATGTGTTATCCTGTCTATGGGATCGTGCATATAAAAGATCCCTTGCTGCTAATCGAAAAGAGTAGCCCATGAAGATATCTGACACCATATAGCCGTAAATAAAATGTGTTGAGTGTCGTTAAATAAAACATTTTCTTCCTTCCATTAACAACTCCTCTCTTTCTCAGCTACAACACTCAGGTGACTAAAAAAAGGTTTTTGTTGAACGACACCACTAGAGCACATTGATTAATTAATCATCGGCTATTGGTTGTCAAACATTTGGTATTTCTGACACTTAGTCATTAGAAGGAAAGAAAGAAATGTTTTATTTAACGACGCACTCATCACATTTTAATTACGGTTATATGGTGTCGGACATATGGTTAAGGACTACACAGATATTGGGAGATTAAACCCTGAGATGTGCATGCTATTTTCTGGAGTAAAAAAAAGAAGAAAAAAAAGAAGTGAGATTCCCCCTTTGCCGTACCAAAATGTTTGACATCCAACAGACGATGATTAATAAATCAATGTGCTCTAGTGATGTCGTTAAACAAAACAAACTGTAACTTTATTTCTGGGGAACATGTCCCCGGATCCCTATACAGATCCTGCTCTCTTTTTAAGCTCGGCTTATTTGCCTTCGACAAATTTAAGTTGCCGTTTTTAGAATTTTGTGACCCCCTCCCTCTTTTACAACATCCTAGATCCTCCCATGAATAGTGGAGTATTTTCACTATTAAATAAATATAAATAACAAATATTCCGGACGGTAACATATTGGTCTTTATAATGGGATGGTCGTAGAACCGAGGTACTCGTTAGATTGGGTTTTACTATGTTAATCACAAATCAGTTTACGGGATTAAAAGACATATTTTAAGTACAGTGTATATTTATACACCCATCTATTACTAAAAATGAGTATGTTGGGGGAAAAGAAACAAAATAAAATTTTAAAAATAATAATTATACCAATAAAAAATATCTTAGGTTCTACCGAGACTTGAACTCGGATCGCTGGATTCAGAGTCCAAAGTGCTAACCATTACACCATAGAACCTCCACACTTCGATCGGTAAAACATATCCATATAACGAAACGGAATCCCAGTCACGCACCTATCTTTCCGCCATTTCATACGTGTAAAAGTGGGGATATATGGTCGGAGTAGGCACGTGTGCTAAATGCTTAGGAAGGAAAGGCCTAAATTGTGGCGAGTGCAACAAATACAGACCCTGATACAAGTCAACCACAAACAAGTGGCGGCACAGTGTAAACAAAACCCACCCTTTAAACAGAGGTAGGCGCCGGCTCGAGGTTGCCACTCTCTTTAAAGTCTTCTCAAATTTACCTGTGAAGATTTTCACAGATACAACAAATACTATGTATACTTACTATGTGATTTACTACAAGTTGAAGTTATTTATTTCTGAGCCGATTGATTTCTAAATTGCACACAAAAATAGAATTTTGTTAATTTTTTTTATTTCCACTTTTTGCTTTTCCTCTTACGTCGAACCAAAGTGAAATTATTTACCAAAAACACGAACATAGGAAGGTGCCAAAAAGTGTCACTGTGTGTAGAGGGAGGGGCACACACAAACAAATGCATAGCCTACACAGCCACACACGTACACATAAACGCTTGCAAACACACTCAAATAGCGTACACACACGTGTACATACACATAAAAACACGCATATATGTATAAATATATAAAAAGCATTGAGCTCTGCTGCTAAAAAGTGGGGACCCCATGCCTCCTGCCCCCCCCCCCCCCCGACCCACACACCAGTGCAAAAAAAAAACATTTTTGTAGGATGGGACGGACTATAGGGGGCTAACGATTTCCGCGACTTCCCCTCGTTACATTTTGAGTCTGTATGACATACGCATCATCATTCAACTTACCTTTGTTAGTGGTGTGCGACCTACAACACTCTCCCCTTGCACACACCCACAATGCATTTTATATATGAAAAAAAAAATGCTAGGGTGTTGTTAAACATTCATTCATTCACCATTTCAGAATAATAAAAGTAACACATCTCGTTTTTAGCATAACAATATCACTGGCGTAGTAAGCGAGTGGTCAAGAGGGTAAGCGGGAGGGGAGCTGCAGCGGTGGTATATATATATAAATATTTTTGTGTGTGGCCCCACCCCGTTTTTGGCACCTTCCTATGCCCATGAGTATGAAGATTATAGAAACAGATTTCCGAACGTAGGCCCCCTATATCTAGCGGGGATGGGAGCCCAAGCAAATATAATATATATATATATATATATATATATATATATATATATATATATATATATATATATATATGTATATATACACACATATATATATATTTGGTTGTTTTTTTACATGTACACTATATATATAACGGTATATATTAAAAAAAAACCCCACCCACCAACAACAACAAAACACACAGTAAATTTTACCTATTTATTTTCGGCATATAGTAATAACAGAAAACATTTTGGTAAAAATTAACATAATGCACATCAAATACTTCCATTTATATATATATGATATCTTCAATATAAATCAAATAATACAATATAATTATGACTATATGAAATTATATAATTACCAAAATTGATAAACACTGTGCCCAAAATATGTACATGTATATCCAAAATAAAGACGCCCAAATTAAGTACAATGTTACATGCTGCCCTCGAAACATTTCACTTGAAAATCACTGAAATGCTATGCTAGATTTAGAATAATATAATTTAAAAAAAGAAGTTTGTTTTGTTTAACGACACCACTAGAGCACACTGAATTATTAATCATCGGCTATTGGATGTCAAACATTTGGTAATTCTGACTTGTAGTCATCTGAGGAAACATATAGTCTTAGGAAACCTGCTGCAATTTTGTTTCATTAGTAGTACCATCCCAAAGACAGGATAGCACATACGACGGACTTTGATATACCAGTCGTGGTGCACTGTCGGTGGGCCCGTTGGGCTATTTCTTGTTCCAGCCAGTGCACCACGACTGGTATATAACCGTAACAAAATGTGTTGAGTGCGTTGTTAAATAAAACATTTTCTTCCTTCTGAATATTTACAACCTTTAAACAGTTTTTACTACTATTGTGCTAAAATATACCTCTTTATACTTGGAACAGACAAAATCTGTTTTAACCCTGACCAAATTGATCTTGTATAATTCTGGCCTGTAGCAAACCCGGCCATGTTGGTGAGGAGTGTCAAGACACTCCAATCAAACTTTTTTTTTTTTACCCTGTATTAAATTTTTATAAAATCATACATACATACATACTGTGGGTTGCCCGTGGGTTGCACCCCCCCCACACACACAATATATAAAAGTGCCACCCCCCACACCCCCTCCCCACCCCTGCACCCATGGATGAAAATGTAAAAAATATTTGTCCTACTCTATATAAAGATAAAATCTGGCTTGTGCCCCGCCGACTAGACTGTTCCCTCCTCCACTAGATTGTCTACCCCCCACCACATGTCGTTCCTACGACATGCTGCAGTCTGCTTGGGATGTTATATGTGGAAACGGGAGGGTGGTGGTGTGCACACCCCATTTTATTTGCAAGACACTCTATACCCCTTTCAATGTATTTGGCTAAATTTTAGTCATTCTTATAAATGCCATCCATGTAACACTTATACATGTAACACTAAATGTAACTGACCTACCCATCCATTTCAAATTCCTATGTATAGATCCATAAGTGCTGTTAACCAAATTTATGTTTTGCCTATTCTGATTATTGTTTGTCTTCATAGTTTCAGTCAAGTTATGCCAGCAATTGTTTTTTATTTCTGCTATACAAATTCCCTTCCGCCAAGGTCATAATGTTAACATTTATGATAAAATTTATAAAATCTGCACAACAACCTATACAGGCAGTATACATACATATACTGACTATTTAAATTTAAAGTTAGTTTGTCTTGTTTAACGACACCACTAGTGCACACTGATTAATTAATCATTGGCTATTGGATGTCAAACATTTGGTAATTCTGACTCGTAGTCATTAGAGGAAACCCACTATATTTTTCCTAATGCAGCAAGGGATAATTTATATGTACTTTCCCACAGACAGGGAAGCACATACCACAACCTTTGTCCAGTTGGAATGAGAAATACCCCAATCAGTTGAATGGATCCACCGAGGTGGTTCGATCCTGCGATGCAAGCACCTCAAGCGAGCACTCTACCGACTGAGCTAAATCCCGCACCCAAAATTTAAAGATACACATGTACTATTTTGAGTGTGTAGCTATTAAAGTAGACAGCGAGTTAGTCTAGACATAATAATGGAACAATCCAGGTAGTAAAACAAATATAAAACATAATAATGATGGGGGACCGGCCTCGGTGGCGTCGTGGTTAGCCATCGGTCTACAGGCTGGTAGGTACTGGGTTCGGATCCCAGTCGAGGCATGGGATTTTTAATTCAGATACCGATTCCAAACCCTGAGTGAGTGCTCCGCAAGGCTCAATGGGTAGGTGTAAACCACTTGCACTGACCAGTGATCCATAACTGGTTCAATAAAGGCCATGGTTTGTGCTATCCTGCCCGTGGGAAGTGCAAATAAAAGATCCCTTGCTGCTAATCGGAAAGAGTAGCCCATGTAGTGGCGACAGCGGGTTTCCTCTCAAAATCTGTGTGGTCCGTAACCATATGTCTGACGCCATATAACCGTAAATAAAATGTGTTGAGTGCGTCGTTAAATAAAACATTTCTTTCTAATAATGATGGACACCAGTACATTTGGAATTATCTCTGACCCAATTATTTAAAATTTTGTTCGAGGTCGAAACAAAATGGTAGAAAACATGAATCGTGTTCTCTTTTTACAGAGGAGAAAGAAGGAAGTTGCTGTCACGTGACTGGAACAGGACAGAAAGTACTCACTGGAAGACCTCCCATCCCAGAACCGGTCCCTGGCGATGTCGGAGGGCGGATCCGAGATGGGTGTGCCTGAACCTATTTCTGGATATGGGCACATAAAAAGAGTTCCCATACCATACTCACTGGAAGGGTTTACGCCATTTCATTAGCTGTTGGCATGTTTCAGCAGTCTGTTGTAATAGGGGAAATGCCATTGCTTAGAGGTCAGGATAAGTTGAAAAGAAATGATTACATACTACATTGTTTTGAAAAACAAAAATGCATTCGAGAAACATTAGGTTGACAAGAAATTCAATGGAATGCAAATTAATGTTGAATTTGACAAAATATTTTACTATTAATTCACCAAAAACCTTGATTTAAAAATCGAGCTGCTTAAGTACATTTTGGCCAATTGAAACATTAATTTGGCTATATGCATTTATTGAGCATAAATAATGATAAAGACCTTCACTAGCACACAAATCAACTGTTGCATATTAGTACCAATCAACAAGCTCTTGATCCGAGTTTCTGCCATAAATATTTTGATGCTGTACCTCAGACAATGCAGGGCTAGCTTTGGCACTCACAAACTTCACAAATTGGGAACAATTGGCAAATTTTATTTGAATCTGGCGGGGGAAAAAATGGGTGTAAAAATTAACATTTTGTTGGAAAATAGCTATAGATTTTTTTATTATTAAGATGATTTGGCAAAATTTTCTAAAATCACCCACAGCTAGCTCTGCAACGGACCACAAGCCCCTGGCTTAGAGTGAGGAGACCCGAACATTCTGGTGGTGTGTCTGCCACTATTTTGCGGTGTAGCCGCCATCCATAACAACAGCGGAACCAGTCATGCTGATGGCTGCAGGAGAACACAGGAAGAGTACCAGCTCGGCAATCTTAACATCAAACATGTAGTAAATAAAAAATAAAAGAAAGTTTGGTTTGTTTAATAACACCACTAGAGCACATTGATTTATAATTATTAATCATTGGATGGCAACCATGTGGTAAATTTTGACATACGGTATAGAGAGGAAACCCACTACATTTTTCCATTAGTAGCAAGCAGGAGTAATTAAAAGTTGGCACGGCCATGAAAGCAATGTATATGATGAGATCTATACTATGCGAGCACCATAGGAAGAGATAAAAATGTTCCTGGCCCAAAAAGTGGTATGACCGTACTGCTTTGGACACCCCTGGCAAGAGATCTGTTATATGCACCATGCTATAGACAGGATAGCACATACCACAGCCTTTGATACACCAGTCGTGGTGCACTGGCTGGGACAAGAAATAGCCCAATGGGCCCACTGATGGGTATTGATCCCAAACCGACCGCACGTCAAGCGAGCACTTTACCACTAGACTATGTCCTGCCCCGTGTAGTAAATCGTAATACACAGGGAGAATATTCATGCTCATAGGTGTACGGGATCCCATTTTTGTAGGGGGGTGGGGCAGGCTGGATAACAACATTTATTCATATTTAACTTAGCATTACTGCCAAACAGCAATACAGCATTGGAAATGAATGACTACGCATTTTTACATGGATTACAACTAATATGATGGAAATACATGGTAAAAAGGTTTCAGGCCAGCTCATTTTGCCCGAATATCTCAAGGACTGGCAGCAGTTGTGTACCCTGCCCCCATCTCATACGTTTACGATACCAGTAATCAGGCCAGCTAATTTTGCCCGAATATCTCAAGGACTGGCAGCAGTTGTGTACCCTGCCCCCATCTCATACGTTTACGATACCAGTAATGAGGCCAGCTCATTTTGCCCGAATATCTCAAGGACTGGCAGCAGTTGTGTACCCTGCCCCCATCTCATACGTTTACGATACCAGTAATCAGGCCAGCTAATTTTGCCGAATATCTCGAGGACTGGCAGCAGTTGTGTACCCTGCCCCCATCTCGTACGTTTACGATACCAGTAATCAGGTCAGGTCATAGGGTTTAAAGTGCACATTCACAGCAAGCTGTTGTAGCACACGCCTGTCATGGGTGCAGGTGTTGACCCATGCGGCTCCTCCGTCCATGACAGGAAAGGGTTTGGGGTGGGTGGGAGGAGGGACCGCCCGTGCTGGCAAGTGCCAGAGATCACCAGCAATGTGACCAGGGTAGGTAGCGGGCAGGGGCACTTGTGGTGCTATTGAATTCGGAATGTCCTTTAAGACCAAATTATAAAGATTGCATTTCATTTCAACTTATGTTCATGCTTATATCCAATTAAGGTTCAAGCATGCTGTCCTGGGCACACACCTCAGCTATCTGGGCTGTCTGTCCAGGACAGTGGGTTAGTTGTTAATTGGTTACTGGTTAGTGAGAGAGAAGCAGGTATAGTGGCCTTACACCTACCCATTGAGCCCTTATGAACTTGCTCTGGGTTGGAGTCGGTACCGGGCTGCGAACCATGTACCTACCAGGCTGTAGTCCGATGGCTTAACGACTGCACCACCGAGGCCGGTATAAAGATTGCACAGTTTTCATGAGGTAATTTGGCACAAAAAAAGAAAAAAAGAAGGAGCTATTTGAGTAACTTTGACATAGTTTGCCGAATTGTAGCTCATACTGGTTCCTTACCTATTGGGGGCTGTCGTGGTTGATTCCTCGTGGTTGGTCTCCCATATGAGTATTTAACTCACAACCGTTTATATTTGCCTATTGCCCTATAGCACGTGTACCAGTGGGAAACAACAGACTCATAGACAGTATTGGTATATTCCCAATATAACATCCTAGATATGCCAATGGATTAACTTGATTAATCGGTACATTACTAGTTCAAGGAGCACTCTCTGAATAAACTAATCGACAGTGACAATATGACAAGTTTCTTACCTCCGATATTTTTACCGCTTTCTTTGTAAGGTGCATACCCTCAAACATTCCCTGAAAGGCAATGACGACAATGTTTAATGACCAGGCTTCAAAATAAGTGGACAATGATCATTCAGGTTACCAGGTGTTTACCTCATCAGGGTGTCTGCCAGAAAGACATTTTTGGGTATGTTGCTATGGAATTGAATATTTACAATGTCCACAGGGTGTATGGGAGGGGGGGGGGGGGGGCTCCCCCAGAAAGAAAATGGGTTAGTGTTAAGAGAATCATACAGTAATAATAAGAGTCATTAATTTCGTCAAAAGGTTAAAAAAAACAAATCTGCAAAACAATTTGGGTATGGCGCCATACCCGTATTACCCTCTAGTAGAAACCCTGGTCATGTCCAGAAACTCCAACCCGGCCGTTCAGGTTACCAGGAGGTTACAGCATGTCAAGAAAGCCGAGACCGATACTTCAGGTTACCAGGTTACAACATGTCAAGAAAGTCAAGACCAGGACTTCAGGTTACCAGATTACAACATGTCAAGAAAGTCAAGACCAGGACTTCAGGTTGCCAGGAGTTTACAACATGTCAAGAAAGTCAAGACCAGGACTTCAGGTTGCCAGGAGTTTACAACGTCAAGAAAGTCAAGACCAGGACTTCAGGTTGCCAGGAGTTTACAACATGTCAAGAAAGTCAAGACCAGGACTTCAGGTTGCCAGGAGTTTACAACATGTCAAGAAAGTCAAGACCGATACTTCAGGTTGCCAGGAGGTTACAACATGTCAAGAAAGTTATGACCAATACTTCAGGTTGCCAGGAGGTTACAACATGTCAAGAAAGTCAAGACCAGTACTTGAGGTTGCCAGGAGGTTACAACATATCAAGAAAGTCAAGACCAGTACTTGAGGTTGCCAGGAGGTTACAACATATCAAGAAAGTCAAGACCAGTACTTGAGGTTGCCAGGAGGTTACAACATATCAAGAAAGTCAAGACCGGTACTTCAGGTTGCCCGATTACAACATGTCAAGAAAGTCCAGAATGGTACTTCATTCTGCACAAAATCTTATTTAAACAAAACCTACACCACCTACATTTTGATCAGTTGTGTGCTATTCAAAAATAAGAAACACATGCAAGTATCAGTACAATGAGACCAGTCATATGAATAAATAATAAACTATCAAGGTGTTTGTAAAGGGGCCCCATACATTTGGATGGGCTCAAAGGGATGTTTGTAAAGGGTTCCCTCCCCCCTCCCCCCCAAAAAAAAAATGGATGGGCTCAGACAGATTATCATAAATATGTAGCCATTTTAAACGATTTTCACAAATAAAATATTAAAATTATAACTTAATTACATTTTCTTGCTTAGCACATGAATATCTTTATAGCCAATGCATTTCTGGACATGTTTTATATTGTCTCAACATCGATTTTTATCTAAAATAATTACGTATGTACAAATTTATTATTTCTTCCAATGGCCAAACGAAATTTAAAATAATTGAACCAAAGGTCATTACAAATGTATTTATCCATAAAACTATTTTTATTTTGGTAACACAGTGTTTATAAAACGAGGAAAAAACAGGATGTGTCTTTGTTAAGTTGGAGGGAGGGATGTGGAACAAACGGACGTCATGCTAGGGCTGAAAACTCCAGATAGCCCCTTTAAATGTGAGAATTCTTGGTACAAAGCTCTCGTCGGACTTACCTTTGCCTCATCTGTGGTGATGCCTTTCTCTGCAGCCATGGCATCAATCTGTCTTCTTGCCACTGTGGTAAAGAAGTTAAAGTTTTGTTTAACGACACCACTAGAGCACATTGATTTCTTAACCATCAGCTATTGGATATCAAACATTTGGTCATTTTGACAGTCTTAGCAAGGAAACTCGATACATTTTTCCATTAATAGCTAGGAATCTTTTATATGCACCATCCCACAGACATGACAGCACGTACCACGGCCTTTGATATACCAGTCGTGGTGCACTTGTAAACTTAAAGTTCTTGATGTTATTTTATCATTTGTTGCATGGCACCTCAAACTGAAAATACAAGATTTGAACACTTTACAGTACATCTATTACTGCTAAATTATTAGCAAGTTTTCCCCCATTCATCGTTTTAATCATCTATAGACTCCGGAATAAAGAATCAAACCCTCGGCTGCTGTTATCATTATATGAGTACTAAAACAACATCACTTACTCATACAATGCAGATCGCAGTCAACTTGAATTGAAGAAGGAAGGAAGGTAGGAAGGAAGGAAGGTAGGAAGGAAGGAAGGAAGGAAGAAAGGAAGGTTTTATTTATTTATTTTCATTTGAACTTATTTTTGTGCTTATATCCAATTACAGTTCAAGCATGCTGCCCTAGGCACACACCTCGGCTATCTGGACTGTCTGTCCTGTACAGTGGGTTAATCGTTAGTGGTTAGTGAGAGAGAAGAGGGTGTAGTGGTCTTACACCTACCCACTGAGTCATCAAACTCACTCTGGGTGGAAGCCAGTACCGGGCTGTCAGTGTCAGTGGTTAGTGAGAGAGAAGAGGGTGTAGTGGTCTTACACCTACCCACTGAGTCGTTAAAACTCGCTCTGGGTGGAATCTGGTACCGGGCTGTCAGTGTCAGTGGTTAGTGAGAGAGAGAAGAGGGTGTAGTGGTCTTACACCTACCCACTGAGTCGTTAAAACTCACTCTGGGTGGAAGCCGGTACCGGGCTGTCAGTGTCAGTGGTTAGTGAGAGAGAAGAGGGTGTAGTGGTCTTACACTTACTGAGTCATCAAACTCACTCTGGGTGGAAGCCGGTACCGGGCTGTCAGTGTCAGTGGTTAGTGAGAGAGAGAAGAGGGTGTAGTGGTCTTACACCTACCCACTGAGTCGTTAAAACTCACTCTGGGTGGAAGCCGGTACTGGGCTGTCAGTGCCAGTGGTTAGTGAGAGAGAAGAGGGTGTAGTGGTCTTACACCTACCCACTGAGTCGTTAAAACTCACTCTTGGTGGAAGCCGGTACTGGGCTGTCAGTGCCAGTGGTTAGTGAGAGAGAAGAGGGTGTAGTGGTCTTACACCTACTGAGTCATCAAACTCGCTCTGGGTGGAAGCCGGTACCGGGCTGTCAGTGTCAGTGGTTAGTGAGAGAGAAGAGGGTGTAGTGGTCTTACACCTACTGAGTCATCAAACTCGCTCTGGGTGGAAGCCAGTACTGGGCTGTCAGTGTCAGTGGTTAGTGAGAGAGAAGAGGGTGTAGTCTTACACCTACTGAGTCATCAAACTCGCTCTGGGTGGAAGCCAGTACTGGGCTGTCAGTGTCAGTGGTTAGTGAGAGAGAAGAGGGTGTAGTGGTCTTACACCTACTGAGTCATCAAACTCACTCTGGGTGGAAGCCGGTACCAGGCTGTCAGTGTCAGTGGTTAGTGAGAGAGAAGAGGGTGTAGTGGTCTTACACCTACCCATTGAGTCGTTAAAACTCGCTCTGGGTGGAAGCCGGTACTGGGCTGTCAGTGTCAGTGGTTAGTGAGAGAGAAGAGGGTGTAGTGGTCTTACACCTACTGAGTCATCAAACTCGCTCTGGGTGGAAGCCGGTACCAGGCTGTCAGTGTCAGTGGTTAGTGAGAGAGAAGAGGGTGTAGTGGTCTTACACCTACTGAGTCATCAAACTCGCTCTGAGTGGAAGCCAGTACTGGGCTGTCAGTGTCAGTGGTTAGTGAGAGAGAAGAGGGTGTAGTGGTCTTACACCTACCCATTGAGTCGTTAAAACTCGCTCTGGGTGGAAGCCGGTACTGGACTGTCAGTGTCAGTGGTTAGTGAGAGAGAAGAGAGTGTAGTGGTCTTACACCTACCCACTGAGTCATCAAACTCGCTCTGGGTGGAAGCCGGTACCAGGCTCTCAGTGTCAGTGGTTAGTGAGAGAGAAGAGGGTGTAGTGGTCTTACACCTACCCATTGAGTCGTTAAAACTCGCTCTGGGTGGAAGCCGGTACTGGGCTGTCAGTGTCAGTGGTTAGTGAGAGAGAAGAGGGTGTAGTGGTCTTACACCTACTGAGTTGTTAAAACTCACTCTGGGTGGAAGCCGGTACTGGGCTGTCAATGTCAGTGGTTAGTGAGAGAGAAGAGGGTGTAGTGGTCTTACACCTGCTGAGTCATCAAACTCACTCTAGGTGGAAGCCGGTACTGGGCTGTCAGTGTCAGTGGTTAGTGAGAGAGAAGAGGGTGTAGTGGTCTTACACCTACCCATTGAGTCGTTAAAACTCGCTCTGGGTGGAAGCCGGTACGGGGCTGTCAGTGTCAGTGGTTAGTGAGAGAGAAGAGGGTGTAGTGGTCTTACACCTACTGAGTCATCAAACTCGCTCTGCGTGGAAGCCGGTACCGGGCTGTCAGTGTCAGTGGTTAGTGAGAGAGAAGAGGGTGTAGTGGTCTTACACCTACTGAGTCATCAAACTCGTTCTGGGTGGAAGCCGGTACCGGGCTGTCAGTGTCAGTGGTTAGTGAGAGAGAAGAGGGTGTAGTGGTCTTACACCTACTGAGTCATCAAACTCACTCTGGGTGGAAGCCGGTACCGGGCTGTCAGTGTCAGTGGTTAGTGAGAGAGAAGAGAGTGTAGTGGTCTTACACCTACTGAGTCATCAAACTCGCTCTGGGTGGAAGCCGGTACCGGGCTGTCAGTGTCAGTGGTTAGTGAGAAAGAAGAGGGTGTATTGGTCTTACACCTACTGAGTCATCAAACTCGCTCTGGGTGGAAGCCGGTACTGGGCTGTCAGTGTCAGTGGTTAGTGAGAGAGAAGAGGGTGTAGTGGTCTTACACCTACCCACTGAGTCGTTAAAACTCGCTCAGGGAACCCAGTACCTATCAGTCTTATATGTCTGATGGCTTAACCATGACACCGAGGCCAGTGTTTTATTTAACAACACACTTTTTGTTTCAGTTATATGGCATCAGACATGTGTTTACGGATCACACAGATAATGAAAATGAAAACATGCGGCCACGTCGCAGTGGGCTACTATTTCCGATTAGCAGCACCATCCCACAGACAGGATACTACCAGTATATATCACGGCCTTTGTTACACCAGTTGTGGAGCACTGGCTGGAAAAAGAAATGGCCCAATGGGTCCAACAACATCCACCGAAAGGGATTGATCCCATTCTGACCGCACATCAGATGAGCACTTTACCACTGGACTACATCCCACTTCAGTGGTGGAGCAACTTCTAAGTCAGTAAATGGTTAACTATTAAAATTATACTAGATGTATATCAGAATTAAATACTGACTCAATCTAATTAAAATTAGCTCCACTATTACATGTGGATCTAAAGACAGCCAGTTGGAGCTCATGTCCACCAATCAAAACCTTACTTGCAGAATCATGCCAGTGATTTAAAAATAATTTGAAAACATTCCGAATTATCCTGAGGGTATACGACAAGTTTCGTGTGAATTACGAATGCCTTAAAACATCTTTTATTTTATAAAATAAATAATTTGTAATGTAAAACTGAAGACTGATTTAGTTTGTTTTTTTAATAAATAAATAATTTGTAATGTAAAATTGAAGACTGATAACCTATCCCATATGTATTGGTATGGTTCGCTGTACTGCGGCCACTAAAATAGACTTGCCCGATATTTTTAGAATTTGTATGCTCCCAAATAACGTTATGAAAGGCGAAGTGTGATTGGTCAATATTTAAATTATTATTTACAGACGAAATGTTACCTGGACATTGGAGTCTACGCAGTGTTGTTAGCAATCTGATTAAAATTAGTTCTACTGGTCTAAATAAGGCATTCGTAATTCACATGAAACATGTCGTACACCCTCAGGATAATTCGGATTGTTTTCAAATTATTTTCAAATCACTGGCATGATTCTGCAAGTAAGGTTTTGATTGGTGGAAATGAGCTCCAACTGGCTGCTGTTAGATCCACATGTAATAGTGGAGCTAATTTTAATTAGAATGATATTGACTTACATTCAAGTGTTGTGATGTTTTTCTTTATCACAAATTGGGCTGTTTCTCAATCCAGCCAGTTCACCATGACTTGTATACCAACAGCTGTGGTATGTGCTATCCGGTCTGGGATAGTGCATATAAAAGATCCCTTGCTACTAATGGAAAAAATTAGTGGGTTTTCTCATTCCAGCCAGTGCATCATGACTAGTATATTAACAGCTGTGGTATGTGCTATCCGGTCTGGGATGGTGCATATAAAAAGATCCCTTGCTACTAATGGAAAAAATTAGCGGGTTTTATCTCTAAGACTGTATGTCAAAATTATCAAATGTCTGACATCCAATAGCCGATGACCGGCCTCGGTGGCGTCGTGGCAGGCCATCGGTCTACAGGCTGGTAGGTACTGGGTTCGGATCCCAGTCGAGGCATGGGATTTTTAATCCAGATACCGACTCCAAACCCTGAGTGAGTGCTCCGCAAGGCTCAATGGGTAGGTGTAAACCACTTGCACCGACCAGTGATCCATAACTGGTTCAACAAAGGCCATGGTTTGTGCTATCCTGCCTGTGGGAAGCGCAAATAAAAGATCCCTTGCTGCCAATCGGAAGAGTAGCCCATGTAGTGGCGACAGCGGGTTTCCTCTCAAAAATCTGTGTAGTCCTGAACCATATGTCTGACGCCATATAACCGTAAATAAAATGTGTTGAGTGCGTCGTTAAATAAAACACTTCTTTCTTTCCAATAGCCGATGATTAAAAAATCAATGTGCTCTAGTGGATGTCATTAAACAAAACAAAGATTCACTTGTTTTTTTTCAGGTTTAGAATGACTAAAGCATAGTAAAATGAACGTCTCTGACCGACTTGCATCTAGGTTGTGTGTGGTTCAGACACAAACCCTGTTACATGTAAACATTAAAATGAACTGCTTGGTACATTTCTATAGGATGAGATACCTGATTCTTTTGCAGAAAAATCATACCTCAACCCGTGCTTATAAAACTTTTAGGAAGGAAGGAAGGAAATGTTTTATTTAACGACATTCTCAACACATTTTATTTAAGGTTATATGACGTCGGACATATGGTTAAGGACCACACAGATATTGAGAGAGGAAACCCACTGTCGCCACTTCATGGGCTACTCTTTTTGATTAGCAGCAAAGGATCTTTTATATGCACCATCCCACAGACAGGATAGCACATACCACGGCCTTTGATGTACCAGTCGTGGTGCACTGGTATAAAACTTTTAGAGTCCAGACTCAATCTCTAATGTTGTCACATGCATACAATTTGTATGGTGTTGTTAGGACATTACAGTGTCTCAGACTCTATTAGTCTCGAGTGTAGACTCTAAATGTTTTATAAGCACCAGGCCTGGGCAAAGCATACATGTACTATGTTCTAAACACACATGCAAGAAATATTTCGCTAATTAAATAAAAGTCAGTTATTTCTATTTTTAATAAAACAGTTCAATGATTAGACACACACACCCACACCATACATTTCATCATTAGTCACATCAAAATTCATCATTTCCCATTACAAAGCTCTCAAACCAGCGTACAAGTGATGCAGCCATTTTTAATACATTGTAAAACCAAACTGTCCATGGCCTGTGATTACAAAATTTAATATTTTAGAGTCTAAAGTCAAGCCTCTAATAAACGTCACTGTCTGTGGGATGGTGAATATAAAAGATCCCTTGCTACTAATGGAAAAATGTTGTGGGTTTCCTCTCTAAGACTATATATCAATATTCATAAATGTTTGACATCCAATAGCCAATGATTAGTAAATCAATGTGCTCTAGTGGTGTCATTAAACAAAACAAAATGAAACAAACTAACAGACGTCATGGCAACTCCATACAAACTGCATGCAGGTCACATGTGATATCATTAGAGATTTAAGTTTGGACTTTAATAAAAAACAATTTAACAATGCCATAAGTAACTACTAGTCCACAGCTAACAGCTGATGGGAAAGGACAGGTGTGTGGCACAGCTAGCCACAAGAGACAAGCACCTGTCATAGTTGGAGAAACAAGGACTGGGATGTAGACGGAGGACAGCGAAAGAAGTTGAATATAGAATGAGTTGCCAGATCTGGAAGAAATGAGAGGGAATTCAAAGGAAAGAAAAAGAAAAGAAAAGGGGGTAGTGGGATAAAAAAAAACCAAACCCCCAACCTGATCCACATTATCAGGAAGAAAGACAAGGGGCAGTGGGATAAAAAAAATTAATTAAAATGAAACTGTACTTACTGGGTGCATCTACAAAGCCTGGACAGATGGCATTCACTGTGACTCCATATTCACCACATTCTACAGCCACACCCTGAAAATATGATCAGTACAGAGATGATCAACGTTTAAATGGGTCACGGTCAATTAGGGGCGGGTTTTAGCTCAGTCGGTTGAGTGCTTGCCTGAGGTGCGTGCATTGCAGGATCGAACCACATGGTGGAACCATTCAACTAATTTATGCTTTTTGGGATTTTGTCGTTCCAACCAGTGCACGACAACTGGTCAAAAGCCGTGGTATGTGCTTTCCTGTCTGTGGGAAAATACATATAAAAGATCCCTTGCTGCTAATGGAAAAATGTAGTGAGTTTCCTCTGATGACTACAAGTCAAAATTACTAAATGTTTGACATCCAGTAGCCGATGATTAATTAATTGATGTGCTCCAGTGGTGTCATTAAAAAAAACCCAACTTTATATTTGGGAGAGATAGGTGGGTACTAGCTTTGGGTGACCAAAACATCTTGCTAAATTATCTTTTAGACTTAACAAAGTGCATAATCAGTTATTTTTTAATAAAATATTACTGTTACATGAAATTATGTAACTAAAGTAAAATAAAATTTGCCAAGTGTTTTTAAGTTTGCAAGTGACATTCAACAGCCGATGATTAAAAAATCAATGTGCTCTAGTGGTGTCGTTAAACAAGCAAACTGCAATTTGAGTTTAGCTACATATTTTCTAACCACCTTTGCCAGATATGAGGATAACCTTGCTGTGTTTTCCAAATTGAAGATATATATTAGATTCATTCTTACAAATATGTCTGAATTAGAATAATTGTCTAATTTAAAGTTTGTTTTGTTTAACGACACCACTAGTTAATTCCACACATCCCCCCATTTCTTCCAATGCCTATGACATAAGTGAGTTTAAAAAAGTGGTACGTTGTTATTAAACATTCCTTTCCTCTCCTTACTAACCTTGGTTAATCCGATGAGAGCAGCTTTAGCCGTAGAGTAGGGAGCCTTGCCCACTGCACTAACATGGGCCATCTGAGACGACATGTTCACAATCCGACCCCAGCCTGAAACATAGTTCAAGTGTGTTTTGTTTAGCAACACCACTAGAACACATTGATTTATTAATTAGTGTTTTCCCTAGCTTGTTTTACCAGGGTGCGGCACCATATGCCTCAACAGTCTAGCATCATCTCGTCAGGGTGTGGCACCATATGCCTCAATAGTCTAGTGTCATCTCGTCAGGGTGCAACCCCATATGCCTCAATAGTCTAGTGTCATCTTGCCAGGGTGCGGCACCATATGCCTCAATAGTCTAGTGTCATCTTGCCAGGGTGTGGCACCATATGCCTCAACAGTCTAGCGTCACCATGCCAGGGTGTGGCACCATATGCCTCAATAGTTTAGTGTCATCTTGCCAATGTGTGGCACCATATGCCTCAATAGTCTGGCATTATCTTACCAGGGTGCGGCACCATACGCCTCAATAGTCTAGCGTTATCTTAGCAGGGTGCGGCACCATATGCCTCAATAGTCTAGCGTCATCTTGTCTTAATCAGCGCCATGCTGCCTTGAGATTAAACAAGTCTTTTTCAGTAATTGAGCTTGAGCTGTTCCACAATGGTGCTATCCTATACATGTGCAGTAAAATGCATACTACTGTAGTATATAGTTTGTTTTGTTTAACGACACCACTAGAGCCCCCTTAGATCCACCAACACCACTAGAGCCCCTTTAGATCCACCACTATTATGTACAAGTATGATAAAGTACATACTATATACTAAAACAAGAACGTTGACCAATTTGAAACTACTCAAGTACTTTAAAAATAAACTGCAGTCAATGACATGACACTGATGGTTACACATTTTATTTTCTAATCAAAATCTCCTGTTACTTATACATGTGTACTGACATATGATCCAGTATCTGATTTCCAAATTGCTAAACATTTTTAACTTATATAGCAAAAAAACCCAGAAGACCACTTGATAATAAAAAAGGTTTGGTTTGTTTTATTTAATGACACCTCTATAGAGCATATTGATAAATTAATCATCGGCTATTGGATGTCAAACATTTGGTAATTCTGACATGTAGTCACCAGAGGAAACCCGTTACATTTTACCTAATGGGGTTTCACATTTTTCCTAATGTAGCAAGGAATTTTTTATATGCACTTTACTACAGACAGGAAAGCACATTCCATGGCTTTTGACCAGTTGTGGTGAACTGGTTGGACGGAGAGAAAAAAACCCGATAAGTTGAATGGATCCACCAAGGTGGTACGATTCTGTGACGCAAGCACCTGAGGTGAACACTCAACCGACTGGTGCTAACTGACAATAAGAAAAGCCAAGTGAGTTTGTGCATACGTTTCTTCTCATTCTATAGACCAGGTGTCACAATTACTATAGAAACACTTTTAACAATGTGAAACACTTTTCACCAAACAATTGCAACAGAATGCATAACATGTTGACCTAAGGCTTAAAGGGTTAATGGTCTTATAGCCTCCAGTTAAAACAATGTGCTG
Source organism: Gigantopelta aegis (assembly GCF_016097555.1). Taxonomy (NCBI): domain Eukaryota; kingdom Metazoa; phylum Mollusca; class Gastropoda; order Neomphalida; family Peltospiridae; genus Gigantopelta; species Gigantopelta aegis. Next base: position 44,311,026 of record NC_054699.1, on the reverse strand, counting down.
GGGTGTCACTAACCATTTATTATTAATTATTTAATGACTGCTTTACTTCTCTTTCCTTTTAGGTAGAAAATGTGGCTTAAAAGTTAAAGTTTGTTTAACGACACCACTAGAGCACATTGACTTATTAATCATTGGCTATTGGATGTCTAACATTTGGTAATTTTGACATTATAGTCTTACAGAGGAAACCTGCTACATTTTTCCATTAGTAACAAGGGATCTTTATTATGCAGACAGGATAGCACAAGCCATGGCCTTTGATATACCAGTTGTGGGCCCACCAATGGAGATCGATCCCAAACCGACTGCATATAAGGCGGATGCTTTAACACTGGGCTACATACCCCCTCCCCATGTGGCTTAAAAGCTTAAATATTTTCTGTCCTGATCGATACAGCCGTCATTTGTCGGAGGTGGCAGTCGGGATGACGTGTCTTAGACCAGTAAATAGAGATTTGGTTTCGTTGGTGATTAACTGTCTTACAGTTGCAGGTGGGGGAGCAGGGGAAGGTTTTTTGGGGTTGAAACCCCTCCTGCTTGAAGCAAATTTTTTTTTAATTTAAAAAGATTGGAGGATCATGACTTGCACCCACCTAGAAACTTTTATCGCCAATCTAGACACCCCCCCCTCCCACCTAATTTCAATTTTCATGCACCTGCACTGAGTTGCTAATTATACAGAGTACAACATTTACCATTAACTATTTAAACCTTTGACTCCCTAAGTGACTGTTTTTACCTCTCTCTTTCATTTTAGGTAGAAAATGCTTAATAAGCATAAATGATGCCGTCACTGTGATGGTCATCATATCATTCCACATGTCCAGTGGGTATTTATCAATCGGACACACATACTGGATACCTGAAAATAGTGGAGAAAACAATGACAATGGCATTACAATTAATATTAAAACATATTTGGGCTTCAGTGTGCGATTTTGGTTTTAAAAAGTTAAGTGTCATAAGGACTCCCTGTTTGCAAATCTTGAGACCCCGCCACCAACCCAGCGAGCCCTGCCATGTGCCTACAATAGAACAGAAGATACAATAAATGTTTTGAATGAAACCATGGAAAAGATCGCTATTCAAGACTGGTTTCCCAGGATTTTGAGATATATGTTGACTGTCATTTCGAAGAATCAATGTAATTTGTACAAATCATTTTTACAAGCCATGTGGGCTCGATGCTAGCCAAGCTGGAGAGTCCTATATGATTTTTGCAAGCCTCGGGCTCCAGGACTCACCTCAAAATCACACACTGGGCTTGCACATTTATACATACAACAACATTCGCAGCCTGTAAAGAGTTTATTTTAGACCTAGTAGGTGATGTAAAAATTCACCTGCTACCCCCCCACCCCCCCCCCACCCCCCGAACCAAAAAAGTATTCAGTGTACACAAAGGAAGGAAGGAAATGTTTTATTTAATGACGCACTCAACACATTTTATTTAAGGTTATATGGCGTTGGGCATATGGTTAAAGACCACACTGATATTGAGGTAGGAAACCCGCTGTCGCCACCTCATGGGCTATTCTTTTCTATTAGCAGCAAGGGATCTTTTATATGCACCATCCCACAGACAGGATAAAATATACCACAGCCTTTGTTACACCAGTTGTGGAGCACTGGCTGGAACGAGAAATAGCCCAATGGGCCCAATGACACCCACCGATGGGGATCGATCCTAGAGTGACTGCACATCAAGCGAGCAATTTATCACCACTCTTTTCTGCAGTTCTACTCATTATTAGTACATGTATTAATATTTCATTTCAATTTCTGTTGTTTTTCTTCGATTTTATTTTGATTTTGATAAACCAGTGGTGGAGGCACTGGTTGGAATGGGAAAAGCCCCAATTAGAGAATGGGTCCAGCGAGGGGGTTTGATCCTGTGACCAAGCACCTTAGTTGAGCACTCTACTGACTGAGCTAAATCCTGCCCCCAAAATTTAAAGATACATATGTACTATCTTGAGTGTATAGCTATTAAAGTAGACAGCGAGTTAGTCTAGACATAATAATCTAACAATCCAGGTAGTAAAACAAATATAAAACATAATAATGATGGACCCTGCCGCGTTTAGTAAATATCTCATATGAGGAGAGGGGCGGGATGTAGCCCAGTGGTAAAGCGCTCGCCTGAAGCGAAGTCGGTTTACAATTGATGCCGATTTTACAGACAGTGCATCATGACTGGTATATCAAAGGCCGTGGTATGTGCTATCCTGTTTATAGGATGGTGCATATAAAAGATCCTTTGCTACTAATGGAAAAAAATGTGTTAGCTTTCCTCTCTTAGACTATATAGGTCAGAATTACCAAATTTTTGACATCCAATAGCCGATGATTAATAAATCAATGTGCTCTAGTGGTGTCATTAAAAAAAAAAACCCACACATAAAACATGAGGAGGTGAGATTGCAGCATTCAGTTAAATGAAAAGTTAAACATTTGTTTTGTTTAACGACACTACTAGAGAACACTGATTGTGGTGCACTGGTTGGAATGAGAAATAGTTGAATGGGGGATCCCAGGCAGACCGCGCATTAAGCGAGCACTTTACCACTGAGCTACATCCCACCCCTCAGTTAAATGCAATAAAATGAATGTGGATCTACCTGCATTGTTCACTAGAATGTCCACTCCCTCGGGATAAATGGCTGAAACTTGGGTACACAATTCTGCTATCGAGTTGGTGTCACTGAGGTTGGCTGGAACAAAATCCACACGACCTTTGTATTTTCTGAAAATTAGGAAAACAATAATGAAACATATCAGTGGCGGATCTAAAGTGGTCGTCTCCACATACATACATACATACATACGGTACATACATACATACATATATATATATATATATATATATATATATATATATATATATATACATGTATATATATATACATTCGTCACGATTGGTTGGAGAGACAAGGACTGGGATGTCAAGGTGGACAGCAAAAGAAGTTAAAACATAAGAGGAGCTGCCAGATCGGAGGGGAAAAATGAGATGGAAGTCAAAGGAGATAAAGAAAAGGAGCCAGAACCCCACCCCCAACCCAAAAGCCCCAACAACAACCATAGGTGGGTCTCTAATGCACTTTATATTATCTGACTGAATGTTTTCCATCACAACTAGTATTCCACAACTGGTATATCAAGGGACGTTGTATAAATACATGTTGTTCTGACTGGGGAAGTGCATATGTAAAAGATCCCTTTTTAATAATGGAAAAATATAGCAGGTTTCCTCAGATACAACACAACTGGAGCACATTAATCATTGGCTAATGGATGTCAAACATTTGGTCATTCTGACACATAGTCATAACAGGAAACCCGCTACATTTTTCCTAATGCAGCAAGGGATTTTTATATCCGCTTTCCCACAGACAAGAAAACACATACCATGGCCTATGACCAGTTGTGGTGCACTGGTTGGAATGAGAAAAAAACCAATCAGTTGAATGGATCCACCGAGGTTTCCTCATATAAATACATGTTTATGTATGTGTTGGAATTAGCAAATGTTTGACATCACAGGGTTTTATTACCTATGTTTATAGACTCCGATAACTGGCATCATTCCCCACCATTCACAAAAGGTTGTCATTTTTTATTCCCAATTTTGGACTAAAAAACTCCCAGTCCAAATGTAACTAATTCCTTTTTTATTACTATACAAAGATATATTTTAAAAATAAAACAGAACACTTGACAAACATCCCTTTCCTCACCCATAACATTTCATAACTCCAAATCGATATATTTTAACTTTGAATAAATTACAAGTATATGTATAGCATTACTCTTTTAAATTTTAAAACTCACTTTTTGAAGTCTGCTATGATTGAATCAATAAGGTGCTGTTCACCAAGACCAGTCAGGATGAGGTTGCAGCCTTTCTCTGCAAGATGATTGGCTATTCCTAGACCAATACCAGATGTCGATCCTGTCACCAAGGCAGTCTTCCCTTCCATTATATCCTAAAAAATAACCTAAAGAAATGATGTTGCAGCCTTTCACTGCAATATGAATGGTTATTCCTAGCGGTCTTGCATTTTAATCTGAAAAAGTGCAGAAAGAAATTATGTTGCATCCTTTCTCTGGAATATGATTGACTATTCCTAGGGACCTAGACCCATCAGAATTTATGACATGGGAATTGCTAGATTAACATTTTGTTTGTATGCTCACAATTGATGATTGGAAGAATGAGAGAAAATAGCACCATATGTGCTAGAGAGAGAGAGAGATTGAGAGAGAGAGAGAGAGAGAGAGAGAGAGAGAGAGAGAGAGAGAGAGAGAGAGAGAGAGAGAGAGAGACACACACACACACACAGAGAGAGAGAGACACACAGAGAGAGAGAGAGAGACACACAGAGAGAGAGAGAGAGAGAGAGAGAGAGAGAGAGAGAGAGAGAGAGAGAGAGAGAGAGAGAAAGAGAAAGAGACAGAGTTTATTACATACCCTCCAATTATTTTCTGGCAGAAAGCCTGTTTCTTACACTCGTTGGTAAGAACACCATTCGTTATTTTTGATAACACTGTGTTAACACACATACATGCGATAACATTTTAAAAATATACGATTGGCTGCTTCTAGGTTATGACCAGGTCACCAATGCATATCCTTGAATGAAAAAATATGTACGGTCGAATCGATCTCTCTGTGATGTACAAGTTAACCTGAAATCAATTTGTCCGAGATGCACATGTAAGTTAACTATAAGTGCTAGGGCCATACATAGGTTTCAGTCGGAAAAGGCATTTAATTTATTTTAAAACTCTTTTCGGAAGATATGTAAGAAATAGAATACTACATTTCTGTCTGTTAGATATCATTTATCTTATAACTCGTTGGATACATTTTTAAACAACTCGTTATAATATAAATAGTATATCCAATGGCCACTCATGTAGTATTCTCTATATGTCCCTGCAGTTAAGAAAATAAAAAGAGGAATAAATGTATTTGTAGTGGGTTGGATTTAGCTCAGTCGGTTGAGTTCTCGCTTGAGGTGCTTGCATCGCAGGATTGAACCACCTTGATTAATCGTTTCAACCGATTGTTTTTTCTCATTCCAACCAGCACACCACAACTGGTCAAAGAAAAAAAAAGAAAAAAAAAAGTTTTATTTAATGACGCACTAAACACATTTTATTTACGGTTATATGGCGTCAGACATATGGTTAAGGACCACACAGATTTTATGAGGAAACCCGCTGTCGCCACTTCATGGGTTACTCTTCCGATTAGCAGCAAGGGATCTTTTATTTGCACAGGATAGCACAAACCATGGCCTTTGTTGAACCAGTTATGGATCACTGGTCGGTGCAAGTGGTTTACACCTACCCATTGAGTCTTGCGGAGCACTCACTCAAGGTTTGGAGTCGGTATCTAGATTAAAAACCCCATGCCTCGACTGGGATCCGAACCCAGTACCTACCAGCCTGTAGACCGATGGCCTAACCACGACGCCGGTCCACAACTGGTCAAAGGCTGTGGTATGTACTTTCCTGCATGTGGGAAAGTGCATATAAAAGATCCCTTGTTGAATTAGGAAAAATGTAGTGGGTTTCCTCTGATGACTAGCCTACGAGTCAGAATTACCAAATGTGTGGCATGATGATTAATTAAGCAATGTCGCGAACGTGCTCTAGTGGTGCCGTTAAACAAAAGACACTTTTTTTTCTTATGCATACCGAATTTTATCGAATGTTTTCGATGACTAAACGAACATATCCTAACAGTAAATTAGGACTGCGTTTGGCAAGGCCGAACAGAAAACCGTCCGCTTGACAGTTGTATGCGCTTCACATCGAGAACCAATCAAATAGTTCGCGAACGTTAGCGAAACGTTAGCTGACTGAACTTGGCCTGACCACCAAACGACGTACATAAGTCACGTGCCATTCACGTGGCTACTGTATGTCAACTTCCGGTTCATCAAAATGGAGAAGAGTTTTGTACCAGCGGTGTTGGCTGGATGGATTCAGTTGATTGTTCCCCAACCGTGCTTTGACGAATTCTTTCTTAAATTTAATTTACTACACGGTAATGTTTGCAAGTCATTGCATTGGCTGTTTTGTTTGAATTTTAGTCTTTTCGTACATTTAACGTGCTCAAGTCATTTGTTACATACAACTTAAAAGTTAAAAGGACTTGGCCTCAGGTTACAGTTATCTTCCCATTTGGTTGTCCAAAATCCGGAAATTTGACCGCGCAAGTAGTCTGCTGTTTGACTGTGATTATTTCATGGCAGACAGCTATGAAGTGGCAACTGTTTGACTGAAGTGACAGGGGATAGCATGTAGTTTGTAAACATGTGTAACTTGTTGACATTGAAGACTTGTTTGTGGTAATTCCGGCCCAGGCTATATAGAAACATATAGCGAAATTAATTGTGGTCTGAGGCCACCTGAAGGGTAAAACAAGAAGTGTTTTGTTTAACGACACCTCTAGAGCACATTGATTTATTAACCAACGGTTAGTGGCTGTCAAACATTTGGTAATTTCGACATATATAGTCTTGGAGAGGAAACCGCTATATTTTTCCATTAATAGCAAGGGATCTTTTATATGCACCACCTGATAGGCAGATGGTACTAACCACAGCCTTTATTATACCAGTCGTGTTGCACTGGCTGGAATGGAAAATAGCCCAATGGACCTACCGACAGGGATCGATTCCAGACTGATTGTGTAGCAGGCGATCACTTTACTATAGGGCTACACCCACCCCCCCCCCCATGTTCATTGACAGCGAACAATGCTAACGTTAACAGTGTGTTCGATTGATGTAGTTTAATATGTTAAAAATGGTTAATCACCCAAGATTTAAAAAAAAAAAAAAAAGCCTCGTAAATTGAGCCAATTTGTTTTCACCTTTTCTTAACCCTTTGTTAAGCTGTAATTTCACTTATAGTCTGATACATCTGTTGTCAACCGAGTTTGATTCAGATTCACTTAGAACTATGTATAAAATGGGCCAGTGCTTGTAACCATATTTGCCACATAACATTTGCGCGATATCTGACAGGTAAACTCACTTTTTTTTTATCGCCTGCCTAAGACACTTATAGTATTTCACTAGCCGCTGATTACAAAATGTCCAAGTTGTTCCACATTCTTGAGTATTGGTCCATTTAATTTTTCTATGGACTCGCTATTTGCCAAGTGACTCAATATTGCTGTCAATCTGTTGACCAATCAGACTGCCAGCCTCTTTCAAACTGTGCTCTATGGTAAGTAAAGTGCTCACCTGATGCGCGATCAGTCTGGGATCGATTGCTGGCGGTGGGCCCATTGGGCTATTTCTAGTTCCAACCAGCACACCAAAACTTGTATATCAAAGACTGTGGTATGTGCTATCCTGTCTGTGGGAAAGTGCATATAAAACTAAAAGATTCATTCTAAACCTAAACCTATATTTATTTACATGCTCATATACCACTAGAGTTTCGAGCATGTCTGTTGCAGTTCCGGTCTCTGAATAGCCAGTGGTCTGACCTGGGACAGAGTTGCATTCTAAAGGTAAAAACTGTAGTGGGTTTCCTCTCTTAGGTTATGTGTCAAATTTACCAAATGTTTGACATCCAATAAAAATCAATTAACAAATCAATGTGCTCTAGTTATAGTGGTGTCGTGAAAAAAAACACCCAATTAACTTTTCTTTCAAACTGGCTGATTCAATTGACAGCTGATGCATCAGACTATTTTATTGACTGCCTGTGTGGACAATTATACACTGGAATAATGTACAACAGGGCTTGAACATAACGATGGCACCGACAGCAATTGCCATAGTTGCAATATGATTTGCCGTCAGTCCGGGCTTCACCCATGGCAGTTTTTTGTCGACGGATAAAAATTATTGTCGGTTGAAGGGACTATTTTTTATTTTAATATTCATTGCAAAAGTCACCAGTTTAAAATTGCTGCTGGCAGACTGAAAATTACTGATGGTGAGCATTTTACTGATGGCAAATTGTGAAAAATTGTCGTAGGTAACACATTCTTAAAGGGACAGACCCTAGTTTCAACCCGTGAAAATTAACATAAGTAACTAAGTTTCGTTAATCTACAAACCTGTAACACATGTGGATAAAGTTACAACTGAGTGAAATATGAGTCTGTGACTTTGAAATGGTGAAATATCCTCTAAAAATAGACTAAACGTTAACACCATAATTGTTACTTCTCAGACACACATGCATTTTTAAAAATATGAGAAATGCATTTTGTGACATTAAAAACACCAGGATGACCAAAAACACTTCAAATGTATGGCAATGGATATTCTAAACAATAAAATCTAAGTAAAGTATGATTTCAGTTATCAAGAAACAGCTCTAATAGTAAAACAAATGCCTTAGTGTTTAAAAACTAGGGTATGTCCCTTTAAGTCATTGATCCCTAGTACAAAAGTAGTTAGCAGTCCAAACGAACATTCCAGGCTTTCAGGAACTGATGAATAATTCAGGTTTTAACTGCTGCATGGTGTGTTCAACTAGGGGGTAATTAATTATTTAATCAACTTGGAACAACCAACCATGGCCTGCTGTGTGACTTTATTGTTTATTGTGTTCTTTTAATTAATAATAATGTTTATTTTATATCTTTCAGTTCCCTGTCTGAAGGTAGTAATAAGCAAGTGTCTAGGATATGCCATAATTCTTGGAGCATGTATAGGTATGTACATTTATGTATATATGGGTAAGAAAACTTAAATATATTAAAGGCAATTTACATCTGTACGTGCTATACCATCCTCGGTGGTGTTGTGGTAAGTCATTGGACATTGTAAGGCTGGTAGGTACTGGGTTCACAGCCCGGTACCAATGTGTGCCCAGGACAGTGTACTTGAACCTTAATTGGATATAAGCACAAAAATAACTTGATAGAATGAATGAATCTGTGGTGTACATAAGAGCATTCACAATAGGCCACCCGGGGTCAAGCCCTTTCTGTACATTCTGTATGGGTATGGAAAATGTGTGCGTGCTCCCTTCCTTCAGAAAACATCTCAAACATGCCTGTTATGGGCACGATCATAGACTGCCAACGACAAGGTACATTCTGTTAATTATTTCTCTTTCTATAAGCCAGTGGTCCTCGACTGGTATGTAGTCAGGTCTAGCTATGGGTATACAGAAGATTTCACCAAATTATACTCCGGGGTATTAACCTTCAAACATTGCAGAAACCCAACATTAGTTTTCAACAATATATCAAATTTAACATGAAATTATTTCGCCAAATTAATATAAAATTTGTCAGTTGTGTTTAAAATGCGCAATTGGTGAATTTGGCAAGTGACAAAACTAGCGCTGGTAGTATGTGGCATGTGCTGACTTGTCTGTGTCAAATGAGAGATCCCTTATTTCAGAATTATGTGGGCTCTTGGCAATAGCAAGGCTAGAAAAATTCTAATATAGTCCACAGCAAAAAAAGGTGCCATGGAGAATGAATGAAAAACTCCACAGCATGCTGTTTGCAATTGCAGGGATTGTGTTGCATGATATAAATTCTACAGTTGTATAATACTATATAAGATGGAAAAGTAAAAGCTGTTTGTGAACTTGATTAACAGAAAGTACATGTATATTGTGTATTATGAGTGGCAATTGCTCCGTGTCAGTTTCGAACCTGTTATAGCAGGTTTTTCCTCTCACACTATCAGTAGTTCAGTCTACTGTCGGTAACCAGCGCTGCGAATTGAATCAGTTTATTAATCAACTGTCTGTTTGTGTTTCAGTGAAAATTCCTCAGATAGTGAAGATCTTGAGATCACAGAGTGCTGTGGGTATCAGTCTACTCTCTGTGACCTGCGAACTGCTAGCAATTTCAGCTTCATGGTCTTACGGGTTTGCCAAACAGTTCCCATTCAGGTGAATCCAGTTGTAGACTGGTTTTGAGTGTTTTTTCAGGTAGTACTAAACCAAATAACTTCCGGCTGGGTCAAAGTTCGAGGTGCACCAAACTTTTGATAGGGCACTGTAATTGGTGATAAATATGAGTGTCTTGGTTTTATCTAGGCAAAAAATGTATACAATTTTATATCATCTAGTACCACTGTGTCAAGTAGCCTTGTGCTTGAAACATGTACCTGTAAAGAAAAGTACTAACATTTTTTTGCTGCATTAGGGTAGTCATAGACACCACCCGTTATCTGTGAAATGAGCAGCATAACCCCCATTTTTGATGGATTCACTCTACGGGTGAGGGTTAGTAGTATTCATATTTGTGGTGTATATGTTGATTGATATGCTGCAGGTAGGAGTTTTCAGGGTTATTATCCACATTATCCTCAAAAAAAGAGAGATAAAATTTGAATAAAATGTATCATTCTTAAATCAGTAAATCCAGTGCACCACGACTGGTACATCAAAGGCCGTGGTATGTGCTATCCTGTCTATGGGATGGTGCATATAAAATATCCCTTGCTGCTAATCGAAAAGAGTAGCCCATGAAGTGGCAACAGCAGGTTTCCACCCTCAGTATCTGTGTGGTCCTTAACCATATGTCCGACATCATATAACCGTAAATAAAATGTGTTGAGTGCGTCATTAAATAAAACATTTCCTTTCCTGTCTAGAAGCACAAGTTCTGAACTGGTTCCGGTTAGAATTAGTCAATTGACTGGTATTTGTCTCCCTACTATTACAGCATTACGTAGCACGTGTACTGCATACAGTTAATTAGTCGTACGACTGGTATTGTAATGCTTTTACACATTACATTGCAATCATAATGCATAGAACTGAGAAACAGTTAACTGTTCTTTGCCACGTAAGGCCCAAAACACACTGAAGCTGGGTCTGGGATGGCGAGTATAGTACCAGTTGAAAATGAAATGTGCACTGTATCGAAAATGACAAAGCACAATACATCTGTGCTAGCGCGAACTACAGATCTGGTAACAGATGACATAGAACATGCACTATATTTTCACATGCCAGACTGGCAGCTGCAGCCTGTGCTAGCCGTATTTTAATTTATTTTTCTTAATAAACAACAGGAAAGATATATATATATCAATCAAAGTAGGATGCTTATAATTATTGTTGGTGTTTACAGAAGAAACTGTATCTAAAGATATGAGCACAGTTAATATATATTAAAAACACATAAGACTTACAGATCCAGATGTCAAAATACATGGTTTCTTTGCCAGACCAAGACTCGGTGTTGGTGTGTTTTGGTCCTAAACTGATTTTAGCACTGATATGACTGTTTTAATAAAAAAATTCCACATGTACATGGTGTACAAGTTCATCACTAAAATTTAAACAATAATCATATGGTCATGGAATTGTGTTATTTTGGTCATGGAATTGTGTTATTTTGGTCATGGAAATGTCATGGAAAATCAACTTGGAAAAAGGTGTACAAACCCTGAGATTTTTTAAGCCACATATATTACTATTGCCGTCTGTGTGATTTGATTTAGTGGTATACATCCTATACACACTAAATTACACTGTATTGGGAATATAAAGTCTTTAGGTCTCACTACACGGATGTCATCTGCCATTGAAGTCCATGTCAAATTGCCCAACTTCAAACGAAGATTGCCGACAGAATGGATTCTCGTTGGCACTAACAACATACAACATTGGGAACATACATTATATAAGCATTTATTTTCACTCCAAAATTGAGAACATTTCCTTCTCAGTTTTTTGCTATATGACCGCATCTGGCTGTAGTACCAGTCTTAACAGGTGGTTCATTAACCAGTTCACTCCGGCTGTCTCTTCCGCTATCACCCATGTCCCAAATCGTCAATGCACAATATTACAAAATAACATGGACAAAATACAGCCATAAGTGAACTGTGTAGTGAGACCTTAGTAAAATATATTTCTTATAAGGTTCACCTTTAACCTGTTGGGACTGTCATTTGGTCAACTCATGTGCGAACCTGCATTTAACTCAATTTGTGCTTTTTTTTTTCTCTCTTTTTTTTTAGTTCATATGGAGAAGCAATGTTTCTTGGTCTCCAGACATCATCCATAGCGTTCCTTATCTTTTATTATAACGGAAAGACGACTCAAGGTCTACTTTACCTGGTTGGTTACGTCATCACCATGGTGTTCCTTCTGTCACCACTGGCGTCATTATCCCTGCTAGCAGTGTTGCAAGGCTTGAATGTTGGTGTCGTTGCTGTCAGCAAAGTAAGTTGTTTAAAAATTCCAAAATAACTGAATTTGGGTTTTTTTAAAAATCATAATATTAAAGTTTAGCAAAATACTCAAATCTCACAGGGGAGCTATCACTTTCACTCCCCTGAGACTAGTTGAAGAAGGAGAGTGATTATTAGTTCCCCATAGCCTATACATGTTTATGGTATCAATGGTCTAAGTTATGGGAGAAGTCAATAATAACTCCCTCGATTGTTTTCTGTCGAGGTCTGGTACTTGTGCATTGTTGTACAGGTAAAGTGGTAAAGCATTCGCTTGATGCATGGTTAGTCCGAGAACAACCCCTGTTGGTGGCCGTTTCGACAACCCCTGCAGTTGCCCACGACAATCAGCAATGCCGTGGAGTTTTTAGTTCTCCACGGCACTGTTTTGTCTTGGACTATATTCAGGGTTTTCGGCCTCGGTGGCGTTGTGGTTAGGCCATCGGTCTACAGGCTGATAGGTACTGGGTTTGAATACCAGTCGAGGCATGGGATTTTTAATCCAGATACCGACTCCAAACCCTGAGTGAGTGCTCCGCAAGGCTCAATGGGTAGGTGTAAACCACTTGCACCGACCAGTGATCCATAACAGGTTCAACAAAGGCCATGGTTTGTGCTATCCTGCCTGTAGGAAGTGCAAATAAAAGATCCCTTGCTGCTAATTGGAAAGAGTAGCCCATGTAGTGCTGACAGTGGGTTTCCTCTCAAAATCTGTCTGACGCCATATAACTGTAAATAAAATGTGTTGAGTGAGTCGTTAAATAGAACATTTCTTTCTTTCTTTCTTTATATTCAGGTTTTTTTTTATATGGCATATTTTTTTACCGTGGACATTTTCTTAAGTGGTATATCAAAGGCCATGGTATGTGTTATCCTGTGTGTGGGATGGTGCATATAAAAGATCCCTTGCTACTAAAGAAAATAATGTAGTTGGTTTCCTCTCTAAGACTATATGTCAAAATTACCAAATGTTTGACATCCATTAGCCAATGATTAATAAATCAATGTGCTCTAGTGGTGTTGTTAAACAAAACAAACAGGTTGTTTTTATGTGCACATTATTTTAATTTCACCATTCTATATTCTGCTACAAGTTGATACTTTTACTTTTCTCTATTCTACTATTTGAAACACAATAATGTTATTATTATTTTTATTTGTTGTAATATTAATATTCGGTTGTTTAAAACTAAGCTGTTGATTTTAGTTTTCTGCATTTTTTGTTTTCACACATCAGAATATACCGGTAAAGCAAAGAAAGTAATAGGACCTCCAGGAGTCCAAAATATTGGACTCGAGTACTCGAGGGTCAAACTCGACCTGGACCCGAGTACCTGACACTAACACTATAGATGATGATTAGATTAAGGAGTAAAGTAAAACTGCATTATGCATCTTAATTCCAGCACTGAACATGGATTCCAAATAATGCCATTGCATTGCATTTAGAAACCGGTTGTTATGTTCAGTGTTGTGATGGATGAACGGCCAGATTAAAAAGAGAAACTAGCGCACGATCATATAATTGTTGTGTAACTTACATTGTTGATTATCTACTGCTGAAATTATTGTCCTACATTGTCCATTGTATTATAGCTGATCATTGTATTCCACCTTGTACGGGTACTCAAGTCCTGTGAACGGACTCGAGTCTGGCTAGACTCGACCCGTACTTGAGTACTCGTGGAGACCCTGGAAAATAACATATCTAAACTTTAGAAAATTGACCATAACCTACATGTATGAACAGGTTAAATAAAAACAGATCTTTACCTATGTAACCTTATTGGTTATGATAGGCAAATGTACGGCTCACTGATAAAATAAAAAAATCATCAGTCATCACTAATTAAATTTGTGAATGAATGAAAGAAAGAGAGAAGGAAGGAAATGTTTTATTTAACGACGCACTCAACACATTTTATTTACGGTTGTATGGCGTCAGACATATGGTTACGGACCACACAGATATTGAGAGAGGAAACCTGCTGTTGCCACTTCACGGCCTATTCTTATCGATTAGCAGCAAGGGATCTTTTATATGCACCATCCCACAGACAGGGTAGTACATACCACAGCCTTTGATATACCAGTCGTGGTGCACTGGCTAGAATGAGAAATAGCCCACTGGGCCCACCGATGGGGATCGATCCTAGACCGACTGCACATCGAGCGAGTGCTTTACCACTGGGCTATGTCAAGCCCCTTTTGTGAATTAAGACCAAGGTCAGCTATTACAACAAAAAGCCATCGTATAACAAATTACTATAGTGCCAAATGGGTGGCTTCATTCAGAGAGAATCGATCCCCGTCGGTGAACCCATTGGACTATTTCTCGTTCCAGCCAGTGCATCTCGACCGATATAACAAATTACTATAGTGCCAAATGGGTGGTTTCATTCAGAGAGAATCGATCCCCGTCGATGAACCCATTGGACTATTTCTCGTTCCAGCCAGTGCATCTCGACCGATATAACAAATTACTATAGTGCCAAATGGGTGGTTTCATTCAGAGAGAATCGATCCCCGTCGATGAACCCATTGGACTATTTCTCGTTCCAGCCAGTGCATCTCGACCGATATAACAAATTACTATAGTGCCAAATGGGTGGTTTCATTCAGAGAGAATCGATCCCCGTCGATGAACCCATTGGACTATTTCTCGTTCCAGCCAGTGCATCTCGACCGATATAACAAATTACTATAGTGCCAAATGGGTGGTTTCATTCAGAGAGAATTGATCCCCGTCGATGAACCCATTGGGCTATTTCTCGTTCCAGTCAGTGTATCTATGACCGATATAACAAATTACTATAGTGCCAAATGGGTGGTTTCATTCAGAGAGAATCGATCCCCGTCGATGAACCCATTGGGCTATTTCTCGTTCCAGCCAGTGCATCGATGACCGATATAACAAATTACTATAGTGCCAAATGGGTGGCTTCATTCAGAGAGAATCGATCCCTGTCGGTGAACCCATTGGGCTATTTCTCGTTCCAGCCAGTGCATCGATGGCCGATATAACAAATTACTATAGTGCCAAATGGGTGGTTTCATTCAGAGAGAATTGATCCCCGTCGATGAACCCATTGGGCTATTTCTCGTTCCAGTCAGTGTATCTATGACCGATATAACAAATTACTATAGTGCCAAATGGGTGGTTTCATTCAGAGAGAATCGATCCCCGTCGATGAACCCATTGGGCTATTTCTCGTTCCAGCCAGTGCATCGATGACCGATATAACAAATTACTATAGTGCCAAATGGGTGGCTTCATTCAGAGAGAATCGATCCCTGTCGGTGAACCCATTGGGCTATTTCTCGTTCCAGCCAGTGCATCTATGACCGATATAACAAATTACTATAGTGCCAAATGGGTGGCTTAATTCAGAGAGAATCGATCCCCGTCAGTAAACCCATTGGACTATTTCTCGTTCCAGCCAGCGCATCATGACCGATATAACAAATTACTATAGTGCCAAATGGGTGGCTTCATTCAGAGAGAATCGATCCCCGTCGGTGAACCTATTGGGCTATTTCTCGTTCCAGTCAGTACACCACGACCGATATATCAAAGGCTGTGGTATGTGCTGTCCTGTCTGTGGGATGGTGAATATAAAAGATCCCTTGCTACAAATGGAGAAATGTTGTGGGTTTCCTCTCTATGACTGTTTAAATGACCATATGTTTGACATCCAATAGTCGATGATTAATAAATCAATGTGCTCTAGTCGCATTGTTAAACAAAACAAACTTATTTTTTATTCAAAGATTGTGAATATGATTAAAAATCAGTAATATAGATGTTTTAATTGTTCAAATATAGTATACATGTACATGTAACTTTTATTATGGCATAAATAAAAGGACACTGGCATATCGTTTACTGCCTCAGTTTTGGTGCAATCTAAAGTCCTGTCTGTTTGTGCCTGAGGAGGCGTGAAGTTTACTGGTTGTATTTAAAACATGCATTTATACTGTAATGTCTTCACAACTACTAGGCAGGGTTTCTGCCAGAGGGTAATTTTTTTTTTTTTTTAAGTTAACATTTTGACAAAATTAATGACTCTTATCATTACTGTATGATTTTCTCAACCCTAACCCTAAACTTAACCCATTTTCTTTCTGGGGGAGGCCCCCCCCCCCCCCCCCCCCCCCCCCATCATACTCCCTTGTTGACTGTGGTTGCATTCAATTCCATAGTGCCATACCCAAAAACACTGCTAGGCCATTTACAACAAAATCATGAATTTAGTAATTCTGTCACCCTTCCCACTGAAAAATGGCTTACGGTGCATTCCATTAGTGTGATAGGTGATTGTTTAGGCCCATGGGCCTCTTGTTGGTATAACAAATCAAAGATAATAAATCAACATTTAATTATTAAGACTGTAATGGAAATTTATTCATGACTCTTTTTAAGTCGTGAAACATGATTGAAGATGCATCTCATAGCACAGAAATGGTATTGAAATGATCTGGGAAGGACCCTAACCAGTATTCTTGTCACTCGACCAACATAAAAATGACCTATGGTGGCCTATAATTTAATTTTCACCTGCTATTCTTATTCTTAATGACATCACTATAGTCTTAGAGAGGAAACCCACTACATTTTTTCAATTAGTAGCAAGGGATCTTTTATATGCACCATCCCACAGACAGGATAGCTAGCACATACCACAGCCTTTGATATACCGGTCTTGGTGCTCTGGCTAGAACGAGAAATGACCCAATGGGCCCACCGACGGGGATTGATCCTAGACCGGCTGTGCATCAAGCGAGCGCTCTAACTCTGGGCCTTGATGTGAAACAGGCTGATGAGTAATAGTTTGGAGTTGTGTATACATACCTGTCAGCTCTCACGCATTTGGTGCGAGTCTCACGCATTTGGTGTGAGTCTCACTCATTTGTAACAAACATCATGCTCTCACGCAACGTTATTATAATCTCACACTTTTTTCTAAAAATAAAAATATTTTATAATCGTGGTTTATATTTTAGAGCTGAATGGAATTATATGCTGATTATGCAGGTCTCTGAATTTGTTACCTATTAATGATAATACAGCATATTGAACCTACCCTCGGTTCAATACCAACAATCACTCGTGGGTGCTACCAATGACCAACTTATATGGTTTAACATTAACCATATTAATTACTAAAGCTTGCACTTGCTCGATATTGTTTTTTTTAGAGATTTCCATTTTGGACTTAAACAACAAAAAACTTCGCCATGGACCCGGCCAAAAGCCTGCAGTCCATGGACTTTAACTTCTAATTTTCTCACACCTAAGAGTTTCCACAGGTTGACAGCTCTGGTGTATATTCTTCACTTGTTCTATTTGCAGTTGATCCAGGCATACCAGAATTACAGCCAAGGCAGCACGGGCCAGCTGTCAGCTGTTACTGTGTTTCTGCTGTTTCTAGGCGCCGTTGCTAGGGTGTTCACGTCCATCCAGGAAACGGGGGACAGTCTTGTCATCTTTACGTATGTCGTGGCCTCGAGCTGTAATGGACTTATCGCAGCTCAGATGGCGTACTACTGGAATGCACAACCAAAGTCAAAATCAAAAACTTCATAACTTAAAACATAAGAAAATGTCTTGGAAGGAATGAGTATTTTTCAGAAATTATATGTGTGTCAGACGTTTGATATTCAGAGTTTTGTGTGTACTGCCGGGTGGCAGATCCAGAAAGTCCATTATGGGGTTGGGCCCCAGTGACCTAAAAAATGTAGTCTAAGTAAACAAAATCTATCGCAAAATTTAGGGGGGTCGCGCCTAGATCCATCACTGCCGTGTGATTTCTCAAGACACAGGATTTCACAGAAAAATTATTTTCCAGACCTGTAAAAACAGCATCTGGAGTGTGTGGGGGTGCACACTGTCTATGCAAGGGGATACAGTCTTTAGTGGGGAGTGGGGTACAGTCTGTAGTAGGGTGGGCACAGTCAGATTTTTTCTTTATTTATAAATATAAGCTTAGGACAAAAAAACATACATCTTCGCACCCACACCCCCACTTTCTGTTTTCGGTATTATGAAGGGAAAAAATGTGTTGCCCATTAATTATCAAGTAATATAATCAACAATTAACCAATTAACCATGGTTACTGAAAAACAGTTTCCCATGGCTTCCTCTGATCACAGGTTACGGAACCCCCCAAAAAGTGTTCCCTATAAAATTTGAAATCCTGATGCTTGGATATCGGCTACAAACCATTAAGCAGTTGCTCCATTTGTCAAGCTTGTGATTTGTCAGTTATTTAGTTGGGTTTTTTTAGTCCCCATTTTCATTTCTTTTCAACTTATTTTCGTGATTATATTCAGTTATGGTTCAAGCACACTGTCCTGGGCACACACCTCAGCTTTCTGGGCTATCTGTCCAGGACAATGGGTTAGTTATTAGTTGGTTAGTGGTTAGTGAGTTAGAAGAGGGTGTAGGTGCCTTACACCTATCCATTGAGCCCTTAAGAACTTGCTCTGGGTTGAAGCCGGTACTGAGCTGCGAACTCTGTACCTACCAGCCTGTAGTCCGATGGATTAACCACTGCACCACCGAGGCCTGTTACTGATACAACCAGAGGGGATTTAGGTGTCATGTCTGTCTGGCTGTCTGTCCCACAGATAGTTTTTCAGACTCTTTTTTTTTGTAATGCTTTGAGATATCGAGTTGATTTTTTTATTTTATAGTTTTATCATAATATGATATACGTTTGCAAATCGAATATGACTTTCAGAGCTATAGCCAAATCATGTTTAACTTTCATGGGAATTTATTCAAGGTCCATAACTCTGTCAAAGATGGAGTGTATCTATATTTAACAGAGTTATGGCTAAAATGTTGAAAAATTACATTTATTTTAGTATGGTTACTAGGGCTTGCACGAGTCCAAAATATTGGAATCGAGTACTCACGGGTCAAACTCGACCTGGACCTGAGTACCCGACACTTACACTAGATGATGATGAGATTAAGGAATAAAGTAAAATAGCATTATGCATCTTCATTCCAGCACTGAACATGGATGCCAAATCATGCCATTGTCTTGCATTCCATACATTCAACTCCCCCCCCCCCCCCCCACCCCCCTCCATGTCTCATAGCCCTATAATGTAACAGGTGGGAAGCATGTGGCAAAATGACGTTAAATATATAAATAAATGAGTGTGCTTCCTTGCACGGGTACTCGGGTCCTGTGGACGGACTCAAGTCTTGCTAGACTCGACCCGTGCCCAAGTACTCAAGTACTCGTGTAGACCTTAATAGTTTTTAACTCTCTTATGATCATTTATGCTTAGGTTTTCTTAATATCTTGGACCATAATTTGCAGCCTTTCTCTGGAATATGATTGACTATTCCTAGAGACCTAGACCCATCTCAGAGAGAGAGAGAGAGAGAGAGAGAGAGAGAGAGAGAGAGAGAGAGAGAGAGAGAGAGAGAGAGAGAGAGAGAGAGAGAGAGAGATTGAGATTCTTAATAATTTTCTAGCACATTCCTCTGAGGTGTGATGATTGATCCTTGTTTTGTCTGCATTCCAAACAGTGCTCCAGTCTGTTGGTTAAAGATCTTGTGCTCCTTTTTGGTAGGAGTAATCGGAGTGGCCTGTCCTGTCTATAGAACGGTGACATAAACAATCCCTTTCTGTTTTTGTAGTATTGGTAGTAACCTAAATGACAACAGCAGGTTTCCTCTCTCACCACATGTTAAAATACAAATATTTTACACAATAGATGCCAAAAGGCCTTTGTTTAAAATGTGCTGAGATGAAGTTAAAAAATATTTCTTTCCATTGCTTTTGTTTTTCAATGTGCTTTGCTGGATTAAAAACGGAGTTAAAACTATGAGCTCCCCTCCTCTCTAACCCCCCCCCCCCCCGCAAAAAAAAAAAAATAATAATAAAAAAAAAATAAAAAATATATATCCTCTTAGAGACCTACCTTGAGATAAATGGGAGAGGGGAAAAATGTTTACTATAAAAGTGATGTGGCATATTTTCATGTCTAAAATGCATCCCCCCCCCCCCCCACCCTCCAACTCACATTTTTGGAAGGCTGGTCGATATCTCTCTCCACCCCCCCCCCCCCCCCCCCCCCCCCCTCATCGCTTAGCATGGTCAGGTCAGAGAGTTTTACGTGCACATTCAGAGCAAGCTGTTGTAGGGCACGCCTGTCATGGCGGGCTCCTCTGTCCAGGACGAAATTAGCCTGTCCCTGTCTGTGGTTTATGTAGATATGTGACATTAATACTGAGGTAAAAATATCTGCAGTTGTATACAGAAGGGTAATTCCAGGTGTGTTTTTTAGCATAACGTTATTACGGATCGACTTTACAGAGTTTGTTACCAGTTAAGCTCATAATCAGGTATTATTTTATTATTATTAAGTTGTTTTTTTAGTGCACATATTGTTTTGATATAATGAATTGTATTAATAAATAATATACTGTAATTTAATTGACGTTTTGTTTAATGCATCGTAATTATATTAAGTTCAAGCAAACACCTTCGGTTGTATGTGTACCGGAACTATGGGCCTCGGGGCAGGGTGGGGGGGGGGGGGTGGGGAGGTTAAGGGTCCCGCTCCTTTAACACTTTTCCCTATTCAGAAGGCTGGGATTCAAAATTTTATTTTATTTTCGTCAACCAGACCATCGAACTTTCCCCACCATGCACGGCGGAACGGGGGAGGGGTCCTCTAGACCAACCAATAATTCTGAATAAAAAATATTGATATTAAATCATAGGGCAGAAATTGCATTTCATAGAGCAGAAATTGCTTTTCAGGACATCTAGTTTTCAACATTTTACGGGGAAGCATATCCTCGAACCCCCTAGCAACTTTACTTCACGTCCTCGATCTTAGTTAGGCCCCCCCCCCCCCCCCCCCCAAGGTCTACTTGCTTCCGCCGTGCCTGTCCACCCTACCCCACCCCACAATGTCAAATACAGGGAACCATATCTGAAGTGGGAGATGGGAGCTCGAGTCGCCTCCAGCGCTCCCCTTATTCGTACTGGTTAACAACATGTAAGTTTTAATTTCATACCTGGACTGAGAATAATCAAACTAAATCTCTGTGGCATCAGAATTAGGAACAAATGTGTATTGTCGGCGATTGCCAAAGCATTACATAGTTTCCTCTAGCCTTCCCCTACATATCAATATCAATAAGGTGAGGGCTGGAGGTGATTCGAACCATGGTTTAGTCTACAGCACATTCATATTTATCAACATTTAGACGCTTTCCAGCTGATGTCTCAAAATCGGTTATCTCTCCGAAAAGGAAGAAGGAAGGAAATGGTTTATTTAACAACGCACTCAACATATTTTATTTACGGTTATATGGTTAAGGACCACACAGATATTGAGAGAGGAAACCCGCTGTCGCCACTTCATGGGCTACTCTTTTTCGATTAGCAGCAATGGATCTTTTATATGCACCATCCCACACAGGATAGTAGGCTATTTACCACGGCCTTTGTTACACCAGTTGTGGAGCACTGGCTGGAACGGGAAATACCCTCTATCTGATAAGTAACGAGGGATATTTTGTGTGTCCTATAATACAAGCCTTAAAATAGCTAGATCAGCGTTTACAAGCCCCATTCAATTCCAACTCCATAAGATTTTGTCGATGCACTTTCAGCTTCGACCCAGAAGTATTTTATTTGGTGCGGTGCAACCTGAAGTGGAGTGGTGTATAGAAAAGTGGAATTCAATCCCATCTGAAACGGGAGTGCCGAAGAATCGTTCTCTCCCCTAACATTTCATATGTATATTTAAATCTTGATGAATTGTCATTAAAAAAAATAGTGCAAAGTATGCTTTGAATGGTGTTAATATTTTAATTTATACCCTACCCCTAGTTTGCTGATATTTCATTTCATCTGTCGACAAGTTCGGTCGGAATGCAGACCAAACGCATTCAGTGTGGCCAATCTACGTCACAAAACAATGTAGGCCTACTAGTAGTTTCCTCTCACACACAGCATGCAATACCTGGCTTCAGTATATCAAGACTGGGAACCTTTTTGGATCTTTTTTTTTTTTTTTTTTTCCTCCATCCCGAACTTCTTACTGAAAACATCCGTAATACAAAAAAAATAAAAAAAATAATAATAATTTTAAAAAAAGAAGTAACAACGGGAATTGGGTGAATTTTATTTTAATTTTAATTCCATCCTCCGACATTGCCTTTTAAAAAAATAAATAAATCCGTAGGCCCTAATCCTCAAGAAGAAAAACAAAGTGTGGCCTAATGGTGAAAAAATTATTCAATAATGTGCAGCATGACAAACAATTAAGGCATAATGATTTGTTTGTGGCAGTCTCAGGGAGTGAAAGGTCCATAGTCCCTAACCTTCCTCCAGAGAACATTGCGCGGCCATTGTGTATAGCGTGACGCATCTAACGACCTGCCCAAGTTTTGGGGGTCATATCCCAGCATTCCGTGTTTGGCCATAAACACCATCATTTGAAATGCATCCGGGCTTCTGGGATGACGTTCCCATTCCATCATAATGCACGTGACGTCAACTTTTTCGAAAAATTTCTTGGCACCCTCGAGTACCTGAAAATAACAACAAAACTATTTTTTTAAATATTAAAGACACTTGGATATCCTGCAACATTGTGTGGTAATTCATAGGCGTCGGAAGATACCGGGGGGAGGGGGAGGGGGAAGAGGGAGCAACAAACTGGAGATGCAGGGATCTGTCAGAAAAACAAAACTGTTTTTGTAGGTTAAAATTGGCTCTTTTTGTCTATCCGGAGAGAACATTATATTGATTTGTCCTGATAGGCACTTGAGATTTCAATCCCAGGCCAAGGTTTGAAACTGGCAGGGGACGCTCAAAATACGCAAGATGCCGTTCTTGTAATCATCCCTAAGTTCAACCAGCAAACGTTTCGCTAACGTTCGCGAACTATTTGACTGGTCCCCGACGTGGCCATATGGGTTACTGTGAAGCGCATAAACCAGTCTAGCGGACGTTAGGGACAAGCGGTTGACTGAACTTACCCCAGGTTCCCGACTTACTTTTGCTTTCCGTTTTATTGTATTATACAGCTAGCGAATTTATATCAATATAGAAAGGCAGGACGTAGCCCGGTAAATGCGCGGTCGGTCTGGGATCGAACCCGTCGATAGGCACATTGGGCTATTTCTCGCTACTGCCAGTGCACTACGACTGGTATACCAAAGGCCGTGGTATGTGCTATCCTGTCTAAGGGATGGTGCATATAAAAGATACCTTGCTACTAATGGGGAAAATGTAGCGAGTTTTCTCTGATTATGTCCAAAATTACCAAATGTTTGACTTCCAATAGCCGATGATTAGTAAATCATTGTGCTCTAGTTGTGTCGTTAAACAAAACAAACTTTTAACTTATATTAATAGAAATGTTTTTCACATGATAGCTTTTGTATTAAAAACTGACAAGCAATTTTTGCGTCCAACTTTGCGACAAAACGAATTTCGAGCCATGCTGGGTGTTAATTTGTCTTTCCACGGGGTGGGGGGGGGGTGGGATAATCAGCTGACGAGGCCATGGTCACCTTGCATCCACCACCCGTCGTCAGACTCCTATGGGTACCGTATTTATACGGCCTTTGGTCTGAGCAGAATCCACCCCACCCCCCGTTTTAAAAATATTGATGTGCCACTTTTCTGTCTTTTTTCCATTGGGAGGCCCTTTTGACGAGTTCCATGTGTCCTTTTCCCTTTAGTCCCCACCACCACCACCACCTCCGCCAAATGTTTATTTTTATTTATTATTATTATTATTATTTATTTTTTTAATTCATAATCATACAGTTAATACAATAAATTTACATAACAGATCCATTGTTTATAAATACATAATATAAATGTGAAATGTATACCAAAAATAATAATAACAATATCAATACTAGTCCTGGCTTTAAACAAAATCCTAAAAGCAGTGTTCAAAATACAGAAAGTCCACCCCCACAATATATGGACATTATAATATATGCAGTCGAACTTCGTTATCTCCACCTCTGTTAACTCATCAGACCAGGAAATCTGGAGGTCGGGAAATGATTTTATCATTTATGACATCATTTTTATAAAAAGAACTCAACCCACCATTATCTCGAGCCATTTGGTTCGGTTACTTCAACATCGAGATAACGACGTTTGGCTGCATATATAATTAATCCTTAAAGGGACACATCGTAGTTACGTTTATTTGTTAACCATTACGGCGTTGTTTTTCGCTATTAAACCCCATTTTTCACAAATAAAATTGCACTTTACTTACATTTTATTATTTAGAATACACATTTCCATTCACCTGAAGTGCTTTTTGGTAATCCTGATGTTTGTAAAACCACGAAATGCATTTTTTGCATTTTTTCACAAGACGTGTTGTCGAGAAAAAACCGTTAAGCAAGCGAGGTCCAATCTATTTTTAGAGGGGATATTTCCATTTCAATGTCACAGACACGTGACCGTTATCATTTTGGTTCGGTTTGTTTTCTCGTGCACGGTTCGCGCAATCGACATCCGATTTGTTGTTGTTCATTTGTGAGATTTTTCTTCACAGTTCGTGAACATTTTCAGTAACAATAAAGTTCAGACAAGTAAGTGTCTCAATACAAAACGTTACAAACCCTTAAAACCAATAATTTTGCTAAGTCTTACGATATCTGGAACCAATAATTTTGCTAAGTCTTACGATATCTGGAGAGGGAATACAACCAGGACAGAACAGTTGGAACATGTCCAGGAGAGGTGAAACGAACGCACCCCAAGTCTGTGAAATTTGTCGTGACGTAGGCATTGTTGTGCTTCGAGCGACATCTACCGGTGACATCAGAATACTAACTTTCAAAATTATTTCAAGCAATTGGGACATGGGGATTCCCATGGTATTTATCGATATAAAACCTGCTTTTTCACTCCATTTGATAAAAACGTGATCTAAGTGTGTTACAGGTTTGTAGATTAACCAAATTATAATTTATTTTCGCTGGATGGAACTAGGGTGTGCGGCTTTAAATAAAGTGTGACATAAAGACCCGAATTTCACAAACTTGCTATATTATAATATAGACTCGGCTCCTTTTGTATCCATGTAATATCTGGGATAAAACCCTTCAAATTACTTTTAAGTATGAACTATTTAGTTATTAATGTAATAGCATTAATAGGATCATTGTTACTCGTCTTAAAACAACCCAAAATTATATTTTCTTGTGTAAAGTTCATTATTATACCATTTTTGTTGAATCCAAAGCTTTAACTTTTCCCAAATTTGTCTGACGTTGTTACATTCCCAAAATAGGTGTACCAATGTCAATATTTCATGTTTACAGAACGAGTAAAGAGGTGAATCAATATATCCTATGTTGTGTAAAATACTTATTTGTAGGCAATATTCTATGAATAATCTTGTATTGAACCCTCTTAAAGGGACAGACCCTAGTTTCAACCCGTGAAAATCAACACTAAGTTTTGCTATCTACAAACCTGAAACACATTTGGATAAAGTTACAATAGAGTGAAACATGAGTCTGTGACTTTGAAATGGTGAAATACCCTCTAAAACTAGACTAAAACTAGACTCCATAACTGTTACATCTCAGACGCAAACATATGATAAATGCATTTTGTGATATTAAAAACACCAGGATGATCAAAAACACTTCGAATGTACAGACACTGATAATCTAAACCATAAAATCTAAGTGAGTATGAATTCAGTTATCAAAAACGGCTATAATAGTAAAAAAATATGTCTTAGTGTTTAAAAACTAGGGTATGTCCCTTTAATTCTGTACTATCTGTGCAGCGAAAAGGTATTGTATTTATCATTTTCCAGTCATCATCACGGTATTTGAAGTTTAATTCTTCTTTGTATTTCAAAAATCTCGAATCCAATAAAATATTATAAAGGTGTTAATTGCCTTTACAATTCATCTTAAGATTCAAATTATAGGGAAGAATAGGATTTTGCAAGTTGACATAATTATTATAAATTTTTTTTAAATTGTTGGTGTGTAATAAATAAACCATTATCATCTGTTAAATAATTTATAAATATAATACTCACCTTGTACCAACTGACATAAAAAAAAATGATTTGTTATTTACTTTAATGTCATCATTAAACAGGGGCGTAGCGTGATCTGGATCGGGGGGGGGGGGGTCGAATATGAACAAGTGGACCTTTTTTCTATTTTGTTTTTGCACCACCAGAAACTCCATGTGTATAAACCTGTATGTTTTAGTTTCTGAAAACGGACCATTTGCTTCAATGGGGGGGGGGGGGGGGGGGGGGGTTCGTCGTCCGATCCCCCCGAACCTCTCCAGCCTACGCCCCTGTTAAACCATATATATTGAGACGACATCATTTTCACTAACAATTTTATTTTTACATTTGTAAAATATGTCGTGGACCCGCCCCTGTTGAGGATACCAACCTTGGCCTCGTGTCTCTCGACGTCTATTTTCATGACAACACGCTTCATGTCTAGTACTTCCAGAAGGTCGTCCAGTAAAATGGAATACGTGCTGTTTCGAGTTGGCGTTCGAGTCTCCCGGATGTAGACGTTCCCTGGAAATTAAATGCTAGTAGTCAAAGTCATACGAGAATAACGAAAATAAAAGTTGGTTTTGTTTAAAGATACCACTAGACCATATTGATTTATTAAAGGGACAGACCCTAGTTTTTAAACACTAAGGCATATTTTTCTCTATTAGAGCCGTTTAAGATCACTGAAATCAAACATTACATATATTTTATTGTTTAAATTATTCATTTCCGTACAACCGAAGTGTTTCTGGTCATCTTGGTGTTCCTAATACCACAAAATACCACATTTTTCACATTTTTAATGAGAACTAACGCTTATGCAGTCGCGTTATTTTTAAAGAATATTTTAACGTCACAGACTTTTGTTTCACTCTGTTGTATCCAAATTTGTTACAGGTTTGTAAATTAACTAAACTTAATGTCCATTTTTACGGTTTGAAACTAGGGTCTAGGAAAACATTATATACCTTAGTGTTTCAAAACTAGGGCCTGTTCCTTTAATCATCGGCCATTTGTAGCCCGAGTAGGCCTACTCCGCCGTTCGAGAGCTAGAAGGATATTTGGACGGTTATGGTCGCTCTCTCAGCCAGAGGTAACTCTATAGCAAAAACACGGCTGCCTTACACCCGGGAAGAAAACAAAATCCCATTACATTGATCATTTTCGAGTTCGTTGATAACAAATATTTGGCAAATTAATTCACTAATACACATGCTACAGGAAGAAACCCGACAGCACCTATGCATTTAACCGGAGCATTACTGAAAGGGGCAGGATCAGAGAAAACGTACGCTCGACTGGATGTATTTATAAAATGATAGAACAAGACAGATATTTTAAAAATCGGTCAAGCTTGCAAATTATTCAGCAGACCTTACCTTCCCTTCCTTTTTTATAGGCGATATCATTCCAAGCTCTGTGATTTGAAACTCCGTTGTGTATTAAGGTGACATTGCCAGTGAACCCCCCGTCCTTGGCACTTCGGCAGAGTCTAGCTGCGTTGCCTGGCAACACCTCTATGGCTATGACTTTGTGGCCCTTCTTGGCTGCCGCCATACTGAACACGCCGATGTTGGCTCCTATGTCCAAGAAAACCAGATCTTTGTCCTCATTCAAGCACTGAAAGAGTGGCCCCTCTAAATCCTTTTCGAAGAAACCCTGCTTGCTTGCCACTCGTCTGGAGATGACATCACCAAAGACATTGACGTACAGGAGGGTGTTACCGGCTGCGCTTTTCAGAGTCGCACCTTGAAACTTCTCTTTAGACGAGCAGATTTCAGTGTCCACTTTCCACGAAGTCTGGTCTCTGAAGATAGCGATAGTCGACTTGTGTCTGATTTTCGGATCCACTGAGATGGCTGCTGATTTGCCGACTGGTGCCAGACGTTTGTTCTCTTGGTGCAGAGCTTCATCAGAGAACCGCGAAATCCTCTCCACTACCCGAACCACGCGCGTTTCGTATTTTTTGTTATTTGAAAGGTACAGCGTGATAGAGAGAAGCCACAGGGAGGTGAACGCTGTAATTATTAACTGGTAACTATTCCTCATGTCCACAGATTCCAATAATCATCGATGTTTTAAAAGTCTTATTTAAATGGTGGACGTATCAGTGATTTGTTTTTAACTATATACGAGTGTACTGGTGTAGACTACGTGTTAGCATACAGCTGCATTGTTCATTAACGGACATTGTCATAAAACGAAGCAATACGTAATAAAAGCCTTTAGGCATTAGATATATATTAGTTTTAAGACATTGCTTTTATCTTGCTCAGGTCGAATGGCAAATGCCGCTCGGCAATGTCTCGCATGGGCGGATCCGGGACATATATTTAGGGAGGGGACCAAGAAAAAAGGGGCACATCCAATGCTACTATCCTGTCTGTGGGATGGCGCATATAAAATACCCATTGCTGCTAATCGAAAAGTGTAGCCCATAAAGTGGCAGCAGCGGGTTTCCTCTCGTCTTATTCTACGCATATACCCATATATATGGCACAGGCGTAGGAAGGTGCCAAAAAGTGTGTGTGGGGGGGGGGGGGGGGGGGGGGGGGGAGCCACACACACACACACACACTTATGCCGGGAACGTTACCATAGAAACATCATTTCTTTAACGTGACGTCAATAATGTTTTAACGTTTCAATACGATTATTAATGTCAAAGCGATACTACACAATAGATAAAAACAAATAATGGAATGAACCGTTTTAATTTTCAATTTTATCGTACAAGGTCCACACGTGTCGTATGCCTTGTCGCCTATCTATATCCCTATGTCTTGGACTTGGGGCCGTGGCACAGGCTTTCTAACCACATGACCTGGAAAAAAGTTGAGCGTTCCCTGCTATTTAGCTGATGACACCTAAAAACATTTTCCAGATGTATATATCCACGGCTTTAGATTGCATCAACGATGAGGCGATAAAGGGCGTGCCCAAAATACATATGCCCAATATAATCAAACTCAAATTAATTACAAACATGCTGACCTCTAAATATTTCTCCTCAAAACCACTGGCTAATCTAAAGCTTGATACGCGGTCGGTTTGGGATCGATCCCCGTCAGTGGGCCCATTGGGCTAGTTCTCGCTCCATACAGATCACCACGACTGGTACATCAAATGTATGTACTACCCTGTCTGTGGGATGGTGCATATAAAAGAAACTTTGCTGCTAATCGAAAAGAGTAGCCCATGAATTGGCGACAGCGTATTTCCCCTCTCAATATCTGTTTGGTCCTTAACCATATGTCTGACGCCATATAACCGTACATAAGATGTGTTGAGTGCATAGTTAAATAAAACATTTCTTTTTCTTTAATTGGTTCTGTGAAATATAACCATAATTATAATGTAGACAATAGGACCTGCACGTTTGGAATACTTTTGAATATTATCGGTTCCCTTTTTGAGCGTCGCTGCCCTTTCCGGGTAACATTTTACATCCGCCCCTGTGACAGTTTGAAAAATAATTGCAAAATTACAACAGCGATTAACTTTTTATGGGGAGCTTAAATTTTGTCCAGGTATATATTATGTTACCTACAAGATATCTTTATTATTACTCATATAAAAAAGAAAGAAATATTTTATTTAACGACTCAACACATTTTATTTACGGTTATATGGCGTCAGACATATGGTTAAGGACCACACAGATTTTGAGAGGAAACCCGCTGTCGCCACTACATGGGCTACTCTTTCCGATTAGCAGCAAGGGATCTTTTATTTGCGCTTCCCACAGACAGGATAGCACAAACCATGGCCTTTGTTGAACCAGTTATGGATCACTGGTCGGTGCAAGTGGTTTACACCTACCCATTGAGCCTTGCGGATCACTCTCTCAGGGTTTGGAGTCGGTATCTGGATTAAAAATCCCATGCCTCGACTGGGATCCGAACCCAGTACCTACCAGCCTGAAGACCGATGTATTACTCATATAGTCCTGCAGCAAAAGCCCCCAAAAGTGAAGTGTACCGGAACCGGAAGTATAATATGTGTCACTATGGAGGAAATTAATCTTTGGGGTGCAGAGTTCATGAAAATATAAGATAACATTTTCTAAAGTTGGTGCGAACAAGATGGCGGCCATTTTAAAAAATGGCCGCAGTCCATCAGTAAAATTTTATATCTTTTGAATTACGACACTTAGAAAGGTGATATTGGTATCAAAACTAATTTTTATGAAATCAATAAGTTCATCTAAACGGTTTGACTATACTGTCAGATAATTGGTTGTCAAACAGTTAAAGTGGCTGACGAAAATGGCATGAAAATCAAATAATTTGTGTTGGTAAGACACCTTTTATGTTAAATATTAAATATTAATGGTTGATAAGTTTAGTTGACATATTTTGAAGAATACTAAAACAAAAGTTAACCTAAAATTGTAACTGTTAGTCTAAAATGATAAATCAAGATGAGGTATGTGCTATACCACTGATCAATGCATTGTTCATCGAGTAAGCATTGTTGTCATTATAGAGCTATTAACACTCACAAGTCACCACCTCTTCAATACCAAACTATGAACGAATTAATAATTAATAATGAATAAATGAATACATGAATGAATGAATAAATGAATAATGAATGAATGAATTGTTGACAAATCCATAACACGAACACCACTGAGTGTAATATATAAATTGCGTACACAGTGCTATGCATACTACCGTCTTCATACTGGTTATCATCTGGTACACTGTCGGCTTCATCTCACTGTCATCTTCACATACATCATAATAGTCCATGGGCCAGATTCCGAAACCTTCCCCCCCCCCCCCCCCGGGATTTTTGGAGACAAGTATTTTTAGATACCTCATTATATATGAATTTAATATCTGCTTGTCTGCAGCAAAAAAGTTGGTGGATTAAAAAAATATCGCCATTTGAATGGGGGTACCGTTGCACATTTTGTGTCCCCAAAACACTATTGAAAAATTAAATATAGTGATAAAGTTGTCATCCATATAAATTTTTAACAGATATAAGGCCAAATTTAATGATATTCATTCTATACTAGATGTTAATAGTAACAAACTAAATAACAATGCAATATGTGGTATGAATAATGATATACTCATCGGCAAAAGTTAAGCAATGCCTGAAATGCATTATTTTCTATATTTACACATATTGTGGGCTGCTTGAACCTTTTACTATTAAACATTGCACTGTATTTAATATATTGAGGCAGCATTATTCAAATATGGTTCAGTATATCTGCCTATACTATACTCAACAAAATTAATTAAGGTCCAATAGATATTTTAGCATTTTCCTTTAAATATGGGGGAAAATACAACTTCTTCCATTGAAAGTTGTCAGCATTGTGGCATGTTCTTAAACTTAATGACTTAAATAACAATTTTGAGGGAACACAATGACAAAACACATTCTGAACAAATGTGTAACAAATACTTGCCTAATGCTCATTTCAATATTTTTCATAAGTATGTGAAATCCCAGTGTTTTTTGCGTGTATAACCAGTAAATGTTTACTGAAACAATGTATAAGCCATATATATGACCAAAACATGCTAAAATAATATGACAGTAACAAAGAATTATATTATAAGAAAGTTTACTAGCCCTTAATTAATTTTGTTGAGTATACATGTATGTGCATCAATATTATGAATATGTCCCTCTTTACTAAACACCAGTGTTAAAAATTTTAAACATCAGTTTTGTGTACCTACCATAATTTCTTTTGCATTACATGTACAAGTCATCTATCTCACAGAAGTTCATCTTATACTAGTCTGTGTTTGTAATATTTTTAGATTTGCCTTTATATTTACATTGTGCTTAACTTATGCTCAAGTGTATACATCAAATATTGTCTAGGAAAGTTTTGACTTCCTTTCATATTCCTTTGCATTTTCATGCAATTAAAGTATGTCTGTCATGTTCACAATTTCTGGTATTCTCCTTCTCCAGGCTCTGCTCTGGCTCCCCATCAGTATGTTCATCAGCTCTCATGGTATCATATCACTATTTCATCTCTAGTGTGCCTTCTAAAATTTCTCAGCCATATGACCATTTGGTTGGGGAATAGCCTGGTATGCATGGCATGACTGATACCAAATGATTACTTGGCAATTTGTTCTCTTTATGTGCATTCTCAAAGCATTCTCAGTGAATACATACATGTAGAGTGGAGAAGGCTGATTTATACTCTACTGTAGTACTGTGGTATTGTTAAAGAACACACACTTTTGTTTGAAACGCATTGGGTAACCAAGTGGTAAAGCGCTCGCTTGATGCGCGGTCGGTTTGGGATCGATCCCCGTTGGTGGGCCCATTGGGCAATTTCTCGTTCCAGCCAGTGCACCACAACTGGTATATTAAAGACCGTGGTATGTGCTTTCCTGTCTGTGGGATGGTGCATATAAAAGATCCCTTGCTACTAATGGTAAATATGTAGCGGGTTTTCTCTCGAAGACTATATGTCAAACTTACCAAATGTTTAACATCCAATGGCAGATGGCCAATTAATCAATGTGCTCTAGTGGTGTCGTTAAACAACAAACAAACAAACTTTGAAACGCATGGGATCTAGGTCAGGAGTGTTTGGGTTATAGGGTCATACTTCCTACAGTGATATGTGCTATCCTGTCTGTGGGAAAGTGTATATAAACGGCCCATGTCTGTCAATGGAAAAAAATATCACTGTTACATGGACAGACCTCTCTGGCGAAGTCAGACTTTGTGCCCACGACAGGCGTGCTTGAAGTTCTCATTGTGACAATGGGAAAATGTAACGGGTTTCCACTAAGACTACTAGTATATATATTATGTAATAATTATCAAATGTTTTGATTTATAGTTACTTTCGTGCTTATATCCAATTAGGTTCAAGCACGCTGTCCTGGGAACACCCCCCCCCCCCCCCCCCACACACACACACCCACACAGACCTCTAAAAAAATCCACAAACAAACCAAACAAACTTTAACATTTTTTAAATCACTAAATCAATATTTCAAACCACGCCATTGTTGTGTAAAAAAAAACGGCCTAAAGGTTAACATTATCTAGGCTACGTTTTATGGTTGGTAGCCGTTTGTAACTGATAAGGTAACACGCCACACGAACACGACTACATGATGTACACTACACAGGTGATAAGAACTACGACCCAGGGCTCCGTTCCACGAAAGAATTGTAGCAAAGGTTAATGTATACAGGTGATAAGAACTACGGCCCAGGGCCCCGTTCCACGAAAGAATTGTAGCAAATGTTAATGTATACAGGTGATAAGAACTACGGCCCAGGGCCCCGTTCCACGAAAGAATTGACCCCTCCGTATGACGAGTTAACCACGCCCACCGTGACACGTGATGCAAGGTTAGACAAACATTCAGTAATAATGGCTGCCAATTCGCATAGGTCGATAGCAAAATCAACCGATCTGTCGATTACGTTTTTGCCTTAATTTATTTACAAATATCGTTGTTTAATTAAAAAGCCGACAAGAGGAGACATTCAAGTATTTCACTACAGGGTACATTTACGATGACAACGTGATTTAAATCGACGAAACCATTTTTACTTCAGTAAATTTTATCGAAGCACAAGAACCCGGAAGTGAACGCGAATGCAACCAAAAGAACATTTAAAAAATCCTATGCTAGTTTTTCTTGTCAGAACTGATAAATTAAAATGACTTGTTTGTTTCTTTTTAATCTTAATTTTTGTTGTTGTTGTTGTTCGACTTTTATATTAATGGAATCCCAATATGCCGAGGAACAAGAGAATAGAATGCGCGGCGACGACCCGGCCTCGACCCGTTTAAAACCGTCTTTATTTTTGGTCGGGTTGCGTTAAATGTTTTGTTTTAAAAAAAAGAAAAAAAAGGGAGGGACGTGAGCAGTAACATTAAAATACAAAGCGTGTGGGAATGCCATCAGTGTACCATAATTTTATGCACGAAAGGTTACAAAACTATAGCAGGATACAGTCGCCTGTGCCAAAAGTATGCAGGCAGTGGTTTAGATTGTGGGATTGCAATGTTTATGGGGGTGTATTCTTACATAGCTGCACTGCTTGAATCAACCGATATACGGCACTTGCCCTATTTATGAAACCAAAGCCATACACGAAAAAAAAAAAAAAAAAAAAACCCATTAAAATCACAACTGGCCCTCCAGTTATGTATACTGGCATATTGGGCCGTCTCCGTTCTGACGAGACATATTAGGGCTGTTTACGTTTGGGTGCCCCATCTCTTTATAAAATCAGGCTGTCTAGCACACTCTTTTGAAAAAGTTGGACACAATTAGGAATGAAAATATAGAAAATGTAGGACAAAAGTAGGAAAACGTAGAACAAAAGTAGAAAAACTAAGTATTCTGAAGGAAAAATAGGACAAAGACCAAAAAGTATGAAAAAGTAGGATAGCTGGACAGTCTGTAAAATATTTGCCAATTAAGCCAGTATAACAGTGTTTAAATAAATTATAAACTCGTGTTGTGGCAACAACTGTTGGGAATCAAACTTGAAGCTTCTGCCCCCCCCCCCCCAAAAAAAAATCTCACACACCCCACCCATTAGTTATCCTACTGTCACACAAAATGTACTCACAAAGCTTTATCTGTTCTAGAGGCATAGGCAGATAAAAAAAATAGTAATAAATATTATAAGACAACCCATGCCTACAGAACAATAATAATAATACAAAATAAAAATTTAATTAAATTTTTATATATGTATATATAAAAAAAGAGGCAAAATTATATATATACATATATATAACATGAAACTAAACCACAGATTGCAGTTCGCACAATTTGTTTAATATTTATTATGAGAATACTTCCAAACATTTTCTTTTTTCTCAAAGAGAGGGTCTTTACATATTAATCCCCATGCAATCTGGTACAGGTAAATATAGGATTACCATTTGATGGGTGGTGTCAAACTGAATCCCAAGTCTTGGAAGTCTGAATTACTCCTTAGCAGCAATATGTCAAACACAATTTTTTTTTTTTTTTTTTTAATATTGTATTAAATGAAATTGTTGAAAGTGTTTAATTTTCAGCAGCAATTTCATCCCCTGCCCCAGTTTTTCTTTCACATATCAGTTGAAACTGTTCTATTATTTGTATCATTCTGTTCTCAATATCAAGATGCAATGTCATTTGTTTAATAGTTTGTCTTCAGAATCTCATTTTCAACATCTAATCAATGACTCCACATCAGTTGGTCCAGTTGCTGAAATATATAAAAACAAACATATTAAGTATTTCACATCCATTTGAAGAAATACATTAGTCTGCAACTTAATTATATATCGTTGTATTAATTTAAAGTTTAATTTAATTTTAGGAAAACATTTTTTTAACAGGAAACAAAATCAATGTGACTAAACAAAGTATAAAATTAAACAGTATTGCAATAAATTTTAAAAAGTAGTGAACAATGTATTTAACTTTGATGATGTTATTTGATTTCTATTAGAAAGTTGCACAAAGCTACATTTAAGATGACATGTGGAAGAAGAAAAATGCCTATGCTTTGCTAAAATTTGGGGTATAAAATAATGATGAAAAACAAAAACTACTGTCTCCAAAAGAAAATCATATTTAGGGTAGGTAATAAAAACAAAACAGATGTAAGTGCCTCATCTAGGTGGTTATGGGTTTGAAATGTTTTGAAATTAGGGTTAGGACATTACATTTCCAGCACATGACCATTTATAAACAGCAGTTCTTTTACTATCATTTATCTAAACATTAAAAAATATATCTATTAATTTCCAAGATTTTAGGGTATATAAGTTTAACCTCAGTAGCCTCTGGCAGAAACCATTAAGTTGAAAATTCTAAGAATAACAATAAAGGAATAATAAAATGTCTTACCAGTATTTATTATAAATTACCCAAGACTGGTAATTGATCTGTTGTTAGGTGAGTAATTGTTTTAATATATATTATGGTAAAAGTGGGTTGTTTTAATTGAGGGGTGGGGTGAAGGGGGACTAATGGATAAGTTAAAGTTTGTTTTGTTTAAAGACATCACTAGAGCATACAGAATTATTAATCATCAGCTATTGGATGTCAAACATTTTGTACTTTTGACATGTATAGTCTAGAGTGCAAACCTGCTACATTAGTAGCCAGGTATCTTTTATATATATATACACCACGCAACAGACAGACTAGCACATACCACAGCCTTTGATATACTAGTCGTGATGCACTAGCTTAAATCGAATCAAACCGAGAAACCGTAACCGGCAGATCTGTACCGATTGCAAAAAAATCACAATTATTATTATTATATATTTTTTTGCTTCAAAACATTTCAGGGTCCCTACATAAACTCTGCCTAATTTATAACTTTCCAGACAATACTTCCTTATCCCCCTAAAGCTCACAACCATATAGGTTACTCCCTCACTCCCCCCTCCCACACACACAAAAGCACATACACACACTCACGCCTACACACATGCAAACAAAATGAAAAGGAAAAAAAGCTAAGACTTCCAAACGTTCCAGCATGCTTGTTAATACTATCACTAACCCTAAACCTAACTTAAGCCTAAATTAACTGAATGCTGCAACGATCGGAAGTCTTGCCAAAACTTTTATTTTGGCCATTCGTCTGACTGTGTGCAGTTTAATGACGGATTCTTAACGACAATATATACATCGAAGACTGATTAAATGAGTCAGTAAATTCCATTACATTGGAGGAAAAGTGATTCTTAAAATCTTACCTTCGTAGAATTTATATATCAGTTGAATTTTGATGGATTTCGGCAAAACTTCACTTTCAATACCATGTGACGGTTTCGCAGGAAAACATTGATTTTACGTCAATCGTAGGCTCCGCATAGTTGTCATCGCTGTTAACACTTGTCAACAGAAGTATATGTTTACTATGATTATAATTCAGTTGGAGGAGACAATTATTTTAACTAATTTTAATGCTAACTATACAAAAACGTTACACATCGAAAAAAAGTATGTTGTCTAACCTAATGGCGTCCAAGC
This sequence comes from Gigantopelta aegis, assembly GCF_016097555.1. NCBI lineage: Eukaryota > Metazoa > Mollusca > Gastropoda > Neomphalida > Peltospiridae > Gigantopelta > Gigantopelta aegis. The sequence goes on along the minus strand of NC_054699.1, from coordinate 44,273,758 downwards.
AAATTTGGGCCCGCGGTTTTTGAACCGCGAAACATGATTGGTCCAGCGCGGTTGTCAATCACGCCGTACGGAGGGGTCAATTGTAGCTAAGGTTAATTGTAGTGGTGAATTTTACAACTGGCACCGTAAACTTTACAGCCGTTCCACAAAGCAACCTTACGGTAGTCGAAAGTGCCCCTTTAATGATTAATATATTCTTTGCAAAGAAGTGCGAATTAGTTAAATAATAAATTGGTTACCGACTTTTCGGAACATCTTGGATGTATTCATTGGTATTGGACATCCATGAGGTAACTTTGTCAATTTATGTATTAAGCGAAAATTGCCGAATGCATAAGACATGAGAGTTACTCCCGTATTTTCGCGTTAAAGGAGACCGGACACCAAACCATATATACATTAATTTCTGAGATGTTTTAGTACATACATGTAAGTTTACCCTCCGCACCCTCTGGCAGAAACCCAGGGTTGGTAAACAATCATTTGGTGTAGAGTATTTTTAATATGACATACAGAAAGCATTGAAAAGTACAATTTTATTATGCTTTAATAATCGACATTAGCTTTAAAACTAATTAACCATCATTCCTTCTGGCCAGAGTACAATGTTGTTCCTGCCAAAGTGTTAGCATTTTAATTTTAATGACAATATACTGAACTGACGATAAACATTGTTAACTAACGTAATAATTCACGTTTTGAAACTGTTTTGTTATGAGCTTAACAGACCAACGAGATCAAGAGACGTTAGTATGGAGTCGTTATGGGCTGTCGGTGAAAATTAATTTGGTAATTATAGGTAAATAAATGTGAAGTTTAAATATTCGTATGTGAACAAATTGCAATAACTTCATTTAATGTATATCTTAAGTACATACTTGTTTTAATTTTCACATAGTAAATGTACCATAACCTGCTGTATTTAGTTGGTGTTCGACGACAATAATGCGTCCATGTTTTAAAACAACTTTCGTTTTTTTGGAAATCAAAACCACGATTTTGGCCGTTTCTCGGGATACATTGCTGTTACTGTACAGTTAAACACTGCGCAGTTAACCATCATATAATTACGTCGACAGTATATAATAACACTAATTATCTTGTAAATTAAATTTCCGATAAACCTGGAGACAAAAAAATAAAAAAGACGACTAAAAAGCACAACCAAAGAATCAACACGTGTACCGGTATTGCTTGATAACTTTCACCGATGACGTTTTGCCTCGCTTTCGTTCAGATCTATGGATAATCCCGCCCACTTCTGTTTTTACCCCAAACCTAAGATGCGCTGCTGACCGGTGACTCGCAGCGCGCCGTGCGTTCGAGTAATGCGGTCTTTGACGCCGACTTAATCCATTACACACTACATGTCTTTTGGTGTCCGGTCTTCTTTAAGGTTGTATGGGCCTAGAATGTTTTTCTTGGAACGCCGAGTTTCATAAAAGGTATTTGGTATGTATTATATCTATTTTTACACAATAAGTTAAAGGGACATTCCTGAGTTTGCTGCAATTTTAAAGATGTTATCGACAAACTGAGACCTTTTAACGATTGTAATTACATATCAAATATATTTGTCTGCATACAATATTAGTGGCTGTATATTAAACGTGTTTGTGATCGTTCTAATATTTGTACTAGGTTAAATTTCATTTTATTTCCTAAAATATTGTTTTTTTTTGTACGTACGAACATATTTGAAGACAAAATCTAGTTTGGGCTTCTTGCAACTATTAAGACGATCAGAAACACATTGAATATATAGACACTGATATTCTTAACAAGAAAATATATTTACTATGTAAGTTTAATCGTAGAAATATTTTATTAGTCGGAAACATCTTACAATGCAGCAAACTCAGGAATGTCCCTTTAATATCCTTCTTAGAAAATTATCAAATTATCATCTAACTACCATTTGACATCTACGCCAGTGGCTTACAACTGCCTCGTAAATTTTCACAGTAATTTACGACGATTGTAAGCTACGCCGCGTCGTGGAACGGGCTGGCGATCGTAGAAAAATAAATTAAGGTCGCGATGGTAGTGCTAAGATCACTTCGTGGAACGGGGCCCTGGGCTTTATACTATTATTCAAATGTTCATTTTTAAATAGTATTTCCCTCAGGCGAATCTGTTGTCCTTAAACTGACAGACCCTAGTTTTTAAACACTAATGCATTTTTCTTTTACTATTATAGCCGTTTATGATCACTGAAATAAAACATTACTTATATTTTATTGTTTAGATAATCCATGTCCGTACAACCGAAGTGTTTCTGGTTATCCTAGTGTTTTTAATACCACAAAATGCATTTTGTTTTATATTTTTAAAAACGCACGTGCGTCTGAGAAAAACAGTTATGGAGTCGAATTTCATCTATTTTTAACGATATTTTTGTTTCAACATCTCAGACTCTCTTGTAATGATATCCAAATGTGTTACAGGTTTGTAATTTAAAGCTGCAGTGTCTCGAATATTTTTATTATTTAAGCATTTAGAATAAATGATCCAGTTCTGTTTGGTACATAAAAGGCCCACCACATCGCTATAGTTTCGCAATGCTCGCTTATCTACATTATCTAGGTCAACTGCAAACCCAATAGCAGCTTGTTTTTTTTCAATTAGCGGGGCGCCAGTAGAAATGGGAATGTACGCGATCTGCGCAGGCGCTGAGCTCACGTGATTTTGAACAAATTTAACTGTCTTGATTGAGGGGTCGTCTCATACCTCCAAAATATATTTATATCCATAGAGGTATGGTACAATACCTTTCCAGGGGTCGGTGGGGGATTTGCCTTGAAATTTTGAAAAGTACCGGGTTTCCAAGGCGCGTGTGCAGGGATTTCAGCGGGGTTGGGGGTTATAGACTGCGTTGAGCGAAGTTTATATGGGGCCATGTTCCCCCAGAAAAAATATATATATATTTTTTTTATCTTGGTCAGGGAAGGGTTTCGACCCCCAATACCCTCCCCCCTGCACATGCGCCCGTTTCCTCTCTTAGATTATATGTCAAAATTACCAAACGTTTGACATCCAAAAGCAGATGATTATTAAATCAATATGCTCTAACACTGATGTCGTTAAACAAAAGAAACTAACTTTACCCTTTCCAAACAAAATAATATTTATTTGAATTTGTCGATTTTACCACACGTAAAATTAAAAAGTGAAAACGGTCACTTTCTACTATAGTATATTTTATTAAAAATATATACATGATCAATGTGTTATACAAACTAAACTTTGAAAGTTCTACTAACATTTTATAAAATATTAATTCTTAAATAGGAAGGTACCATTGTCGATAGTACGTTGTCAAGATTAAAACCGGTTTTAACTAAAGAATAGTACGTATCCTCAACCGAACGTTCTTTGTACAGCGCAAGAATTCTCATTTCATTTTTTGAGACGAACCCTACAATTTCAATTCCGCAAACGCACGTGTTAACTGAAATTGACAACAGGCTGTTGTTTGTGCTTTGCCGAGCAATCGAATCGAGCGTATACTTTTGACGTTCTCCGTTCATAGCGAACACACACGAATTTTTTAAAAGTGCAGTTGAACTTGTATTTCATATTTGTGCATGATATTATTATATGGTAACCAGACACTGTAACTTTAACCAAACTTAGTGTCCATTTTACGGGTTGAGACAACGGTCTGCTCCCTTAAGGTTGTACTATACCAAATAAAATCCCATAGGCAACAATGTTAACGTATGTGGTTAAAAATACTATATACAATATACCAACCAAACTACTACAAAATATATAGAGGATATTTCATGTTCTTTTGTCAAATATGATTTTTATCTCATCGAGTAAAGTTTGCAATCATATCTCACGAGTCGCGCTTGCGTGACGAGTGTGATATGATTGCAAACTTCACGGGATGAGATATAAATCATATATAACAAAAAACATGAAACTTTCTATTTATTATATAACGTTTGGCAGTTTACTTTTATTTTTAAAATGCCAGCAGAAAAATAGTTCCGGCTTTCTTACAGTGAAGATAACACCTTCTACAGTGACGATAACACATTTTGGTTGTGAAATAGTGAGTTTCACTCTAAAATGTGTTATCGTCACTGAGTGACTGATAACACTTTTATTTCTTCACTGATATTTTAAGATATTTCACTAAATGTTATATAATAAAACTATACATTTGCAATAAAAGGATTGCGTCGTCAAGTTGTTATCACTTAGTATCAGAAGTTGGAAGAGCTAGGATCAGCATGGTCATGATGAACCGATATAGGTACACCAATAAAGTTAATCATGAACAAACGAAGAAGACGAAAGTGAAAACAGAGAGGGATATATACAGAGATTTATCTAGTCAGCATATCTTGCCAATGAATACGGTGATTGCAGGATATATATATATATATATCATTTTCGATATAACCGAAAGTTTTTGCAACACCCCTAGTTTCGTACAAAATTATAGTACTTTGTTTTTTAGTACATGTTTCAGGCACAAATATTTAATAGAGCAGTATATTCCACAAGTCGTACCATTGGTGATACATGCGAAAGCGTTTGTTGTAAAACAAAAAGTAGCTTTAATGCTACTTGACACAATCGTACTAGATGAAATAAATTTACAAAATTTATTGCCCAGATGAAACTAAATATTTGTATACGAAACACTTTCACATTTATAACTAATGACTGGACTTAAGGTTTAAGGTTTAAGGCTACTTGACACGATGGCACTAGATGAAATAAAATTGCAAACAGATGAAACTAAATAGTTTGATGACAAACACTTTCGTATTTATCACCAATAGCAGGACTTGTGGTATTAACTGCTGTATCAAAGATAAATGCGAAAGTGTTTAATTTGTTTGACATCCAATAGCCGATGATTAATAAATCAATCTGCTCTAGTTGTGTCGTTAACAAAACAAACAAACTTTTTTTGAAAACAAAACCGAACAAATATTAAATGAAGGAAGGAAATGCTTTATTTAACGACGCACTCAGCACATTTTATTTACTGTTATGTGGCGTCAGCCATATGGTTAAGGACCACACAGATATTGAGAGAGGAAACCCGCTGTCGCCACTTCATGGGCTACTCTTTTTGATTAGCAGCAAGGGATCTTTTATATGCACCATCCCACATACAGGGTAGTGCATACCACGGCCTTTGATATACCAGTCGTTGTGCACTGGCAGGAACGAGAAATAGTCTAATGGGCCCACCGACGAAGATCGATCCCAGACCGACCGCGCATCAAACGAACTCTTTACCACTGGGCTACGTCCCGCCCCAAATATTAAACGAGTGAAACCTATCGAAAGCGGACACCCTCGGTACTGTGTAAGGGTGTGCCGCTTGGAGAGGTTCTGATTTGAACTGATACTTAGAAAGGGACAGTAAAAAAACTGTTAAGAGGCTCCTGTAACGGTAACCATTTACTATACTCCCACACTACCGTGGGGAGTCTATGAATCACCAGTCACCGTGTAGTGGGTATATACTAACTAATAATTTAAATTTTTAACGTGATTTAAATATTAATCAATCAATCGATCAATCAATCAGGCAGTCAGGCAGTCAGGCAGTCAGCCAATGAATGGTGTATCAGAAATAGTGAGCCAATTAAACTTTAAGCTCAGTTGGTTGAGTGCTCGCTTGAGGTGATAGCGTCGCAAGATCGAACCACTTCAGTAGATCCATTCAACTGATTGTGTTTTTTCTCGTTCCAACCAGTGCACCACAACTGGTCAGAGGCCGTGGTATGTGCTTTCCTGTCTGTGAGAAGTGCATATAAAAGATCCCTTGCTGCATTAGGAACAATTAATTGGGTTTCCTCTGATGACTACGTGTCAGAATTACCAAATGTTTGATATTCAATTGCCGATGATTAGTTAATAACTGTGCTCCAGTGGTGTCTTTAAACAAAAACAAACTTCAAGCTTCTCTAATGCTATAACGAATAGTCTTCATACATGTAAAAGTCATCAGATGGTTTATCTAATTTGTGAATTTGTCCGTTTGTTTCCGTTAAGTGGGTGAAGTTTACTATAGTTATATAATGAAATACATTTAAAGCGACTTCTTCTCCAAACCCACTTTGTCAATTCTAACAAACGTTTGTGAGATGTTTCAATGGCAAGCGGAGTAACAAATATGCGAATTTCGTCAGTCTTTTCTGCTTCCAGAAATGCCATAACGAATAGTCTTCATATATGTAAAGGGGCGGAACGTAGTCCAGTGGTAAAGCTCTCGCTTGATCCGCGGTCGGTTGGATCGATACCCGTCGGTGGGCCCATTGGGCTATTTCTCGTTCCACTCAGTGCATTAATGAAATTCACAACATGAAGAAACTTTTCTAATGCCCTTTACTTGTATACAATGTTAAAGTATGTTTTGTTTAACGACACCACTAGAGCACATTGGTTTGTTAATCATCGGCTATTGGATGTCAAACATTTGGTAATTTGGACATATAGTCTTAGAGACCAGTCTCACACTAAAAAATATGCAGCCTTAAGGTTTTAGCACAGTAAAGTCACTTAGATATGTTGTTTATTTTGAGTCAGTTATGCTTTTGAAGGAAAGAAGGAAGGAAGGAAGGAAGGAAGAAGAAATGTTTTATTTAACGACGCATCACTTTTGAATTACAAACGACACAGATAACCCGCTGCCGCCACACAATGGGCTACTCTTTCCGAGCAAGGGATCTTTTATAAGCAGCATCCCACAGACCAGAAATAGCCAAATGGACCCACTGACGGGGATCGATCCTAGAATGACAGTGCATCAGGGGAGCGCTGTAACACTGGGCTGTATCCTTCCTTAATTGTTGCTGGCACCATAACACAAATTTTCAATGATTCATTCAGCAAAATCTTACTTGCAGAATCATGCCAGTGATTTAAAAATAATTTGAAAACATTCCGAATTATCCTGAGGGTATACGACATGTTTCGTGTGAATTACGAATGCCTTAAAGCATGTTTTATTTTATAAAATAAATAATTTGTAATGTAAAACTGAAGACTGATTTAGTTTTTTTTTTATATAAATAAATAAATAATTTTTAATGTAAAAATGAAGACTGATAACCCATCCCGTACGTATTGGTATGGTTCGCTGTACTGCGGCCACTAAAATAGACTCGCCCGATATTTTTAGAATTTGTATGCTCCCAAATAACGTTATAAAAGCCGAAGTGTGATTGGTCAATATTTAAATTATTATTTACAGACGAAATGTTACCTGGACATTGGAGACTACGCAGTGTTGTTAGCAATCTGATTAAAATTAGTTCTACTGGTCTAAATAAGGCATTCGTAATTCATATGAAACATATCGTATATCCTCAGGATAATTAGGAATGTTTTCAAATTATTTTCAAATCACTGGCATGATTCTGCAAGTAAAGTTTTGATTGGTGGACATGAGCTCCAACTGGCTGCTGTTAGATCCACATGTAATAGTGGAGCTAATTTTAATTATATTGGAAAGTGGGTCAGTTGTTGGTGGTTAGTGATAGAGAAGAGGGTTTAGTGGCCTTACATCTACCCATTGAGTCGTTAAAACTCGCTTTAGGTGGGCACCGGTACCGAGCTCCGAACCCAGTACCTACCAACTTTATTTCCGATGGCTTAACCACGACATCACCGAGACCGGTTCATTCAACAAAATCGATTTATCCTTTTGAACAGAGTATGGGAGATAACTCCTTAAACACTAGCTCGAGTGTCCTCTGGTCCATGTCCTGTTTTTGATTCTAAAAAAAGAAGAAGTTTGTTTTGTTTAACGACACCACTAGAGCACATTGATTTATTAATCATCGGCTATTGGATGTCAAACATATGGTCATTTTGACACAGTCATAGAGAGAAAACCCGCTACATTTTTCCATTAGTAGCCAGGGATCTTTTCTATGCAACATCCCACAGACAGGATAGCACATACCACAGCCTTTGATATATCAGTCGTGGTGCACTGGCTGTGATGAGAAATAGCTCAATGGACCCATCGACGGGATTTTTTTTTATTCTAAGTCAGGGCTAGAAGAAAGTTTTATTTACGGTTATATGGCGTCGGACATATGGAACCACACATATCGTCGCGTGAGAGCTAAAAGGTCGTAAGTGGCAGATACGACCTAAAAAGTATTTTTTGCATATTCGGAATTGCCATCCCCGATTACATATTGTCACAAAAAATCGTAGCTGTGTCTCTAATAACATCGCTTATACAGAAGGATTTAAATGGTCGTAAGTGAATCACAGATACAAATTTGCACGAAAATAGACTTAACTGACATAAGACTTTACTCGGATTTGCTGGCTGCCCATTATGTGAACACGACTGGTCGTATGTGGTAGATACACCCTTTTTAAATACAGTTCGTTATATAATTATGTCTGACATAGGTCGTATGTGCCAAATACGACCCATATGCATTCTTTGTTATCGACCGGTCTCGGTGGCGTCGTGGTTAAGCCATCGGTCTACAGGCTGGTAGGTACTGGGTTCGAATCCCAGTCGAGGCATGGGATTTTTAATCCAGATACCGATTCCAAACTCTGAGTAAGTGCTCCGCAAGGCTCAATGGGTAGGTGTAAACCACTTGCACCGACCAATGATCCATAACTGGTTCAACAAAGGCCATGGTTTGTGCTATCCTGCCTGTGGGAAGCGCAAATAAAAGATTCCTTGCTGCTAATCGGAAGAGTAGCCCATGAAGTGGCGACAGCGGGTTTGCTCTCAAAATCTGTGTGGTCCTTAACCATAAGTCTGACGCCATATAACCGTAAATAAAATGTGTTGAGTGCATCGTTAAATAAAACAACTTTCTGATTCGACTTTTCTCATGTTAATGCGGGTGCATAATAGGTTGCACATCACCATTAATTTCGCCATGCATTTGAAAACATCAGAATAGGTTCTGTAAAAAAATCCAAAACTATCGACAGGACCACGTGACAACTACCTTGCAAATAGTTAAAGGGACAGACTCTAGTTTCAACCCGTGAAAATTAACACTAAGATAATTTAATCTACAAACCTGTAACACATTTGAATAAAGTTACAATTGAGTGAAACACGAGTCTGTGACTTAGAAATGGTGAAATACCCCCTACAAATAGACTAATACTGTTACTTCTCAGACGCACGTGCGTTTTTTTTCAATTTTGTGATATGAAAAACACCAGGGTGACCAAAAACATTTCGAATGTATGGAAATGGATAATCTAAACAATAAAATCTAAATAATGTATGATTTCAGTTATCAAAAACGGCTCTAATAGTAAAAAATATGCTGTAGTGTCATGGGCGTATGGGGACTCTTTGATTTGGGGGGGGGGGGGGCTGGAGGGGTTGAT
>NC_054699.1:44231895-44261895 GCF_016097555.1 Gigantopelta aegis | reverse complement strand
CTTGCCTTCTCGAATATACCTCTTTTTCATTTCACAATACCAACTTTTATAATGCATGTCACCCCATAACGTGTAAAAGCAGTGCCCTCTATCTCCACTCCACCCCCAATAAACAATCCTGGCTACCCTAATATATATATATATATATATATATATATATATATATATATATATATATATATATATATATATATATATATATATGCCCCGTTAGGCTTTATTGACTAGTTGGATATTGGCATGGATGGGAAAGAAATATTTAATGGCACCCCAGCACATGATATTTTTATTGAATCGTGATCGTGACTATGTGGATCTACAAAACAAAGCTGGCTATGACACAGCACAACTCGAAACGAATCCGGCAAATGATATCTTGAAATCTGAGCTGGATTATTATCACATCTTAAGCCAGTGTCTTTCCGCAACGTTAATTTTCAATCCAGACCCCGGCATCTTGATCTGGAATTGTTTAAACCATAGTTATCATATGTCCTCTCTGTAAGGTATTTAGACACTTGGTCTGTAAAATGCTGCATGCGTGTACAAGAGTGAACTACTCTACTAGTCTTATCATATATAAATTGCAAATACATTGCGGTAACTGTAGATTAAAAATAAGACATTTTCAGGTATAGTTTCATGTTTTGATTGTCAATGTTTTGAAAAAATTGAATAAAGATTGTTGATTAAAATATTTAATAAATTGATGTTATAATAATGATAACAGTGAATGTCATTAAGTACAATAAGACCAGGTGTAAAAATATCTAAATACAGTTTAATGCATTCGTCATCAGCATTGATCTGATGCGTGATTAAGTATAATGTTTGTCTAATGCGCTCGTAGAATGATATACATGTACACACACATATTTTAGTTAAACACACTATAGCAGTAACCACTTTGTTATAATGACCAGAGATCCCTCATCATTGGAATATCTGAAATGTTACAATTATTCCAGTTAATGTAGTAATATCTAGATATTTTAGTCCAGAAAATATGAATGTGCATACATTTCAACTACTACAATGAACAATATTTATTATTAGTATGCATATTTATTTTATGCCATTTATATAAAGGGGTCGCTTCTTCTAACCAATTAGTTATAATATGAACTACCATGAACGGACTCCGATTTAAAGAAAAATACTTGACCTTTATCTACAATTCATGTTCAACTATATGTCAGATATTATATAATGTCTATAAAATATACAATGACTAGAAAAGTTACAATCCTGTGATGATGCCTTTGAAATAATATAAACTTATTTCCCTCTATGCTAAGTAACTTAAAATATTTTATTGCGTATGGTCATAAAACATTTATCATCTTTGGGCTGGCATCCTTTTACAATAAACAATTCCCAGGCATTTTCATTTTAAATTGCAACTTAAATTTATTTTTATATAATATTCAAATTGTCTACAAAATACAGACATAGCTAGACCATAATTTTTAACTAAGGTTGTTTCATATGATTTCATATGACACACTCAACACAACTACAGGTATGTGGTGTCAGACATGTGGTTAATGACCACAAATATATTTTAGAGAGGAAACTATGGGCAACTATTTTTTTATTAGCACCAAGGGATCTTTAATATATGCATCATCCCACAGACAGGATAGTACATATCATGGTCTGTAACACCAGTTGTGAAGCACTCGCTGAAACGAGAAATAGTCCAATGATTCCACTAACAGGGATCGATCCTAGACTGACCGTACACCAGGCCAGCACTTTACTACTGAGCTACGTCCTGCCCCCGGCAAATTAGGTTAATTATATTATTTTCTCTCTAATACACATAGTAACTATTCAGACTAAAATAAGGGAAAACAACTTTCTTGTTTAACTAGTTTCTCTATGTCTCTGTTCAGTTAATATTTTCTCAACTGCGTGTTTCTTCTGTAGAACTAAATGAACTCTGCAATCACTTCTGATTAAACTATTCACATAACCGGCATTTATTCAGCAACTAGCTAACAACATACACATTTTACCACATTCCAGATGTCTAAGCACTACACACTTCCATATCAAAGTAATATGTGTGTAAGTCCATGGCTCGTATGTACCATATCAAAGCAATATGTGTGCAAGTCCCTGGTTTGTATGTACCATATCAAAGCAATATGTGTGTAAGTCCCCGATTTGTATGCACAACTGTGACAGGCCTAGACCTTCGATTTTTCAGGGGTAGCCCACCGAATGAATGTTTAACGACACCCCTGCACGAAAAATACATAGACTATTGGGTGTCAAACTATTGGTAGCCCACCAAGCTACCAGTTTATAAAATCTGTTAACCCTAAAAAAAAAAAAATCAGTTGCCCTATAATTTTATTAAAAATAAAAAGAAAAAAATAGAAGACAGTTATGTAACATTTTCTCTTATTAAAATGGAAAATTGTTCTATTGCACAGCATTATCATCGTTATTGTCATCATGATTATTAAAATTACAAATATTTATCGAGGTAAAGAAATAAGAGCAATATTCTGTGATATAAGTAAGGCATTCGACAGGGTTTGGATTAAAGGTCTAGTTTACAAATTAAGGTCCGTAGGTATCAAACATAATTTATTGGACTGGTTTAAACACTACTTAACAGACCGCAGGCAACGTGTAGTTTTACAAGGTTACTCCTCACTGGATAAACATGTCCCCCGCGGACGTACCCCAAGGTTCTGTCTTAGGACTTATTTTATTTTTAATATATATGAATGATATTGTCAAAGGGATAAATGCTAATATAGGATTATTTGCCGATGATACTTCACTGTACATTACTGTAGAAAATCCTGAAGAATGTAGTAAGATTATGAACTTAGACTTAGAACATATATGTGACTGGACAAAACGCTGGCTCGTCAAATTCAGTCCTCTAAAAACCGAAACTATAACATTTACTAGAACAAAATATGCCATTATAAAACCTAAATTGTACCTAGATGATGTTACTGTGAAAGAAACTGACCATCACAAAGATTTAGGATTAACATTTCAGAACAGTGGCAAATGGTATCTTCATATCCAGAACAGTATAGAAAAAAACACATGCAAAATTACAAATTTTCTCCACTCGATAAAATACCGGCTCTTTAGAAAGTCGCTAGAAAAAAAAAAATATTGTTAATTTATTCTTCCAGTCTTTGATTATGCTGACATAAGTTGGGACAGCTGTACCCTTTATCTATCAGAGCAGTTAGAAAACATCCAGCTTGATGCTTTACGCACCATCTGTGGGGCTGTTCGTGGGACATCTCACCAGTTGCTGTACAAAGAAACGGGACTTATACCACTAGCTGAGAGGAGGAGACACAAATATGTATGATGTATAGACTATGTAACTGTCTTTCTCCTAGATATTTGTGTATCCAACTACCTCGAACTGTCGGTCTAATAAATAGATATCCCCTGCGGAATATCGAACACTTTCAATCATATCGATGTCGTTCAAAATTATATTCTGAATCTTTCTGAGCATCTAGCATTAATTTATGAAACAATTTATCAATGAATATTAAAAATTCCATAACAATCAGATCTTTCAAAAAAAAAAAAAAATTAAAAGCAAAAGATCTGGGCGAAAGAAAGCTACAAATATTGCACTGCAGACTTCGATTAGGAATAATTGATTTAAACGGCCAAAAATTTACACGCTTGGTTGGAGAAAATCCACATAACACAAATATGACAAATCTGGTGGTGGTAGTGTGGTGGTGGTGGATGTGGTGGCGGTGGTGGATGTGGTGGTGGTGGTGGTGTGGATTTAGTATGATGTGAAGGTGAACACCTGGTGGAGGCACCACCACCACCACCGCCGCCACCAGATTTGTCACATTTGTGTTGTTATCGTCATTAAATGTACACGTATTTAGAAATAGTACAATAGCATCATTATGAATAAAAAGGATAACGTCATCGAGTTGCTATCATTTTCCAAAATGGCCGTCAGTCCGTCAATAAAATTGTATATCTTTAGAACTACAACACTTAGAAAGGTGATATTGGTGTCAAAAACGATGTTTATGGAGCCACTAAGTTGTTATACTATGAGATAATTGGTTGTGAAACAGTTAAAATGGCTGACGAAAATGGCGGTGTTTTTGGCATGAAAATCTAATAATTTGTGTTGGAAAGACACCTTTTATGTTGTTTTGATTTTTCGATTAGTAGCAAGGATCTTTTATATACTGCATTGCACCATACTAGAGGCGGGGCGTAGCCCTGTTTTAAAACGCTCGCTTGACGCGCGATCGGTTTGGGATCGATCCCCGTCGGCCCATTGGGCTGTGGTATGTGCTATCCTGTCTGTGGGATGGTGCATATAAAAGATGCCTTGCTACTCTCTAAGACTGTATGCCAGAATAACAAAATGTTTGACATCCAATAGCCGATGATTAATAGTCAATGTGCTCTAGTGGTGTCGTTAAACAACAACAAAACAAACTTTTTACACCACACCAAAGATCTTGATAGCACATACCACAGCCTATACCATACCCCATGTATAATTTTGTAACGCTAAGATCACATATTTTAAAAGCCAAACCCGTAAAATTGGCCAAATTACGTCACAGGCATTGTGAATGGCGTGCGGATGGGGGTGCAGAGCGATGCAGAATACACGTGTGTGTGTGTGTGTGTGTGTGTGTGTGTGTGTCAAGATAAGATAGGATAAACTTTATTGCATATAAACATTGAACATTTGGAACTGGATGCAAAACGTACTATTTGTACAAACATGCTACATACAAACAGGATACCAAACTAATTATTGGTTAATCCATAATAAATATAAATTATTCATGCATAGACACGTACGTGTGTTAACAATTTCAAGACATACGACTGGCTACTCCTAGGTGATGACCAGGTCACCAGTGTCATGCAGCCAATGAAAATCAACACGGTGGAAATAGATTACACTGTGACGTGTAGTTAACCTAACAATCATGTGTCTGTGACGCGTAAGTTCGCTACAAGTGCAACGGCTGTAAATAACTTTTAGTCGAAAAAGATGTTAAAATTTGCTTAAAACCTGGGATTTGAGGATATGTAAGAAATAGAATAATAAATTCGTGTCCGTTAGATACCATTTATCTCACAACTCATTGTTTACAAACATATCAAACTCGCTTTTGCTCGTTAGATACATTTTAAAACAACTCGTTGTGAGATAAATGGTATCTAACGGCCACTCATGTATTATTCTCTATATCATTCGTTTCAATACTAATAAAAGTGGGCATAGACAAAGCTTAGCTATAGAAGCCCAATTATGGGCACGATTACTTAACTGCGATACCAACTCAAATTAGCTTTTAATTGATTCGACTTTTCTCATGTTAATACGGGTGCATTATAGGTTACACATCACCATTAATTTCGCCATGCATTTGAATATGTTCTGTACAAAAATCCAACACTATCGACAGGATCACGTGACAACTACCTTGCAAATAGTTAAAGGGACAGACCCTAGTTTCAACCCGTGAAAATTAACACTAAGTTTAGTTAATCTACAAACCTGTAACACATTTGGATAAAGTTACGACTGAGTTAAACATGAGTCTGTGATTTAAAATGGTGAAGTACCCCCCTACAAAAAGACTAAAAGTCGACTCCATAACTGTTACTTCTTAGACGAACGTGCGTTTTTAAAAATATGAGAAATGTATTTTGTGATATTAAAAACACCAGGGTGACCAAAAACATTTCGAATGTATGGAAATGGATAATCTAAACAATAAAATCTAAGTAATGTATGATTTCAGTTATCAAAAACGGCTCTAATAGTAAAAACATATGCCTTAGTGTTTAAAAATCAGGGTATGTCCCTTTAACATAGGTCGACCACAAAAATGTTCCGTTAGTGACCCTCATGCCAGAGCACCGCCTCGTGTTACTGTTATATACAAGTGACAGTATTACCACTTGCACATCTGTTATCAGTTAGTACCAATGGATTATTTTAAATACTACTGAAGAAGAAAAGAATTTCAAAATTTTATATATATTATTTTTTAATGAGGAACTGTTTCTTAAACTATGCTACAATGTGCTCTAGTGGTGTCGTATATCAAGCTACTACAACAAGTAACAACACTGTTTAAAAGTAAAATATATTACTGTTTCATAATAAAATTGTACAGGTCCTTTTATGTTATGTTGTGTTTAAACATGTTATGAGTCAGTATGAAACACGTCGATTTTTCGTTACATAACAAAGTATTGTTGATTGGCCCATACAGGTATAATGGAAAATTGTATATATGCAGGTGTATTTTAAAATTACTTTCTAAACTACTATAGAAGTCCTGCTCTTGTGCTATCATTTTATTACATTACAATACAATAGTTAAAACATATGCACTATGATTTTATTTATTTAAATACACGAAGAACAACATAAAGTGTTTATTTTAGTTAGTGTGCATTACTTCGCTGTTAATTGCATGCAGATCAGGCACGGCGGAAGCACGTAGACAACTGGGGGTGGGGTGGGGTGGGGGGGATGCTCACTGAGGGCGCAAAGCAAAGTTTTAGTGGCGGAGGGTTCGGAATTTTTTTGAAAATGTCCTGAAATGCAATTTCCTGCAGTCTACAAGTAAAATTTATCTCTGCCTTAAGATTTACCAACCAATAATATTTTTGATTCAGAATTTGATACACATTTACAAGCTGGTGGTTTCGTAAGGAAACAAATGTAAAAATGTACTAAAACAGTCTACTATCGTCATTTAAACTTTGCGACGTCTGTCGATTTTATGTTCAATACATTTGTTATAATATCAGTTATCAGATTGGGCATAGAAAACATACATATAGATGACTGAGTGACCGTAGATAACATTTATCTCACAACATAAATATTACTGAGTGACCGTAGATAACATTTATCTTACAACGAGTTGATATGAAAACGTATCTAACGAGCGAAAGAATGTAGTATTCTGGGTGTTTACATATACTAAAAAAAGAACAAGTTTAAAATGTTTAAACGTCGTTTCCATCTGAAACTTATTTACTCCTTAGAGGTTGTAGTTAATAACTCTCAAATACACACACACACACACACACACACCAGCCAAACACACACACACACACACGGAGACAGAAACAAACACACACATACTAAAAATAAACACACACACAAACACACATATACAAACACATTCACACACACGTCCAAACACGCAGATACACAGACACAATCACATACACACACACAGACACGCCCAAGCACACACACACACACACACACACACACACACATACATATACACACAAAAAGACACACACACACACACACACGCATATATGCATACACACAAAGGCGGCTACATGTCAATCCGGCTTTAAAAGTGTGTGTGTGTGGGGGGGGGGGGGGGGGGGGGGGGAGACGTGTGTGTGTGATAAAGGAATGTCAATGAAAATCATAAAACTACACATTAGTAGTTAAACTTTTAATTCATGTTTGTTTTTGTTTGTTTTTTGTTGTTGTTGTTGCTGTTGTTTTTGTTGTTGTTGGTGGTGGTGTTGTTGCTTTTGCTAAACGAAAAAGTATGTGGGGGGGGGGGGGGGGGACACTTATATAGATTGTCCCCCGGCGTTGAAAAGTGAGGGGGATGTGTCCCCCCTGTCCCCCACCGATCAACGCCCATGATTCAGACATAGACCTCATAATCTCGACTGAAGTATTTAAAGGTTCTTTAAAATCTAAAGTGAAGGTACACACATGACAGCGTGACATTCAGTTAGCGAGTTACAATATTACATTGAAACAGATGACGAATATAATATTTTAGTCGTTCAAAATACATGTAAGGCATACATGCTTGCATGAGCGGTTTTATATGAGGGTTTTTGTGTAAGCGGGGTTTTTTTGTGAGCGTTTTGTGTGTGTTTAATACGGCGACGAGGGTTGTTAGTAAGGAGCTGACGAAATTTGTCGACATCGAAGATACGAGCTTATGAAAGCTGAAGATGTGTTTGTATTTTGCGTTAAAGGGACAGACCCTAGTTTCAACCCGTGAAAATTAACATAAGTTTAATTAATCTACAAATTTGTAACACATTTGGGTTAAAGTTACAATTGAGTGAAACATGAGTTTGTGACTTTGAAATGGTCAATTACCCTCTAAAAATAGACTAAAACTCGACTCCATAACTGTTACTTCTCATCTCAGCCACACGTGCATTTTTAAAAATATGAGAAATGCATTTTGTGATATTAAGAACACCAGGATGTCCAAAAACACTTCGAATGTACGGAAATTGATAATCTAAACAATAAAATGTAAGTAAAGTTTGATTTCAGTTATCAAAAACGGCTCTAATAGTTTTAAAAATATGTCTTAGTGGTTAAAAACTAGGGTATGTCCCTCTAATAAAGTATAATATAGAATGACGCCTTGAAAACACTGGGTTAGTTTCAGAATTTAAAACACAAAACCTTTCTGAATCCTGTGACAGCATAAAAAATGTAAAACACAGTTCTGCAAGACTGAACAGATTAAAAGTAAGATAAGCGGACAGTACACAGCATGAATTTTATTTTTCATGCACTGATTGTGTTACAAACTAAAGTTGCTTATCCACCCGGAGGTTTTTTTTACACTAACTACATAAAATAAAATACATAGCATGCGATATTGGATGCTACTCAAACAGTTAAACCCTCTATAAATTACAAGGCTTAAAAGTTATATACATATTTATAAAACCAGCATAATATATTATCCTCTTTTATGGGGGGTTCTTCTTTAAAAAGTAAATGGTGTTAATGCACAGGCAAGGGGTGGATCCATGATTTTTTTAAAGGGGTAGGATTAAAATTTTTAAAAGGGCAACTTTAAGTTTGTAGGAAATCGAACCGAACTCCTGAAGGCAGCGATACATCTAGGATGTTTAGGGGCATGACCCTGTACGAACATTTTGAAATACAGATGCTCCCTCAAAAATAAGTAACACCACTGGCGTAGGAAGCGGGAGGGGCGGGGGCGGCAAGGGCCCCCTCTTTTTCAGATATTTTGCTTTATAATAGTGTAAAAGTGTGCCCTCCCCACCTTCCTTCCTACCACTAGAGCACATTGATTTATTGATCATCGGCTATTGGATGTCAAACGTTTTGGTAGTTTTGACATATAGTCTTAGAGATAAAACCCGCGACATTTCTTTTTCATTATTAGCAAAAGATCTTTCATATGCACCATCCCACAGACAGGATAGCACATACCACGGCCTTTGAAATACCAGTCGTGCTTATTTAAAGACACCGCTAGAACACATTGATTTATTGATCATCGGCTATTGAATGTCAAACATTTGGTAATTTTGACATAGTCTTAGAGGAACCCGCTACATTTTGTTTTCATTATTAGCAAGGGATCTTTCATATACACCATCCCTCAGACAGGACAGCACATACCACGGCCTTTGCTATACCAGTCGTAGTACACTTGCTGGAACAAGAAAAACATCCCAATTGGGTCCACCGACGGAGATCGATTCCAGAGTGATCGCGCAAAGACGGGGTTTTAGGGCAATATAGTGTTGTTTATCTATTCTGTTTGGAACATTTTGTATGATAGTTTGTGCACTGTATGTTATATAACGCGAATTAAAGGGACTGCCCCTAGTCTGCAACTATTGTAAAATGTCTCCTACTAACGAAATCGTTTTGGCGACTAACATTACATATGAAATGCATTCTTTAATTCAAACCGACCTCGGTGGCGTCGTGGTTAGGCCATCGGTCTACAGGCTGGTAGGTACTGGGTTCGGATCCCAGTCGAGGCATGGGATTTTTAATCCAGATACCGACTTCGAATCCTGAGTGAGTGCTCCACAAGGCTCAATGGGTAGGTGTAAACCACTTGCACCACCAGTGATCCATAACCGGTTCAACAAAGGCCATGGTTTGTGCTATCCTGCCTGTGGGAAGTGCAAATAAAAGATCCCTTGCTGCTAATCGGAAAGAGTAGCCCATGTAGTGGCGACAGCGGGTTTCCTCTCAAAATCTGTGTGGTCCTTAACCATATGTCCGACGCCATATAACCGTAAATAAAATGTGTTGAGTGCGTCGTTAAATAAAACATTTATTTCTTTCTTTAATTTACCAGTGTCTGGTTATCCAATGTGCTTGTGATCGTGTGCTAATATTTCGAGCAGTAATTCTTCATTTTACTCCATTATACACATGTGTACATATGTTTTCATACATACGGAATTTTCGGAAGATACATTTCGGTTTGGGCTACTACAAACATTAGTTTGTACACCTTGTTTATGCAGGTACTGCTATTCCAAACAGGAAAATATCTTTAACGTGTGATTTTAGTCATGAAAAAGGATATGTTAGTCAAAGTCGTAAACGTACATATTGCAATGTCAGTAAAATTATGACAGTCCCTTTTATGGAAAGTTGAAGACAAGGCTAGAAAAAAACTCAACAACAACAACAACAACAAAAACCACACAAAAAACAACAAACTCCCACCCCCCCCCCCCCCCCCCCCCAAACCAACAAAGAAACAAATCAGCAATCATATTATAGATAAAAGTTAGCCTACATGTAATACAACTGTAGGAAAGTTAAAGTTTGTTTTATTTAACAACACCACGAGAGCACATTGATTTATTAATCATCGGTTACTGAATGTTAAACCCATGGTAATTTTGACATGTAGTCTTAGAGAGGAAACCCGATACATTTTTCCATTAGTAGCAAGGGATCTTTTATATGCACCATCTCACAGACATGATAGCACATACCACGGCCTTTGATATACCAATCGTGGTGCACTTGCTGGAACGAGAAAACAACTGAAGGGGTCACGGGATTGTGTCAACTACATGGTATATTGAGATAATGAGGTTTACAATTGAGTAATAAAAAACAGTGCAATAATCACACTTAGGCATTCATCAACAACCATTATAGTACGGGAGCCGGATCGATTTATCTCTGTCGGAGAGTCAGAAAGGTTTGAATATTGATTCTTATGTACAATATGTGTAGATTTATCTATGTCAGAGAGTCAGGAAGATTTGAACATTGATTCTTATGTAAACATATGTATAGATTTATCTATGTCAGAGAGTCAGGAAGGTTTGAACATTGATTCTTATGTAAAATATGTGTAGATTTATCTATGTCGGAGAGTCAGGAAGATTTGAACATTGATTCTTATGTAAAATATGTGTAGATTTTTCTATGTCGGAGAGTCAGGAAGATTTGAACATTGATTCTTATGTAAAATATGTGTAGATTTATCTATGTCGGAGAGTCAGGAATATTTGAACATTGATTCTTATGTAAAATATGTGTAGATTTTTCTATGTCGAAGAGTCAGGAAGATTTGAACATTGATTCTTATGTAAAATATGTGTAGATTTTTCTATGTCGGAGAGTCAGGAAGGTTTGATTCTTATGTAAAATTGATTTTTCTTATGTAAAAGTCAGGAAGATTTGAACATTGATTCTTATGTAAACATATGTATAGATTTATCTATGTCGAAGAGTCAGGAATATTTGAACATTGATTCTTATGTAAAATATGTGTAGATTTTTCTATGTCGAAGAGTCAGGAAGATTTGAACATTGATTCTTATGCTTTTAAACTCTTACTTGCCTAAACCTGTACGTTAATTGGGAATTTACATACTTTTAATGGTACGTCAAAGTCAATTTGTGTTCGATCTGCTGCTACCCAAAAACAACAGTCCACGGGACAGACACCAAATTTCAGTTATAAGGGAGATTAAACTCTAAAAAATATTTTTGTGATGCTTAATATCCAAAGTTTCTATTTCAATTTGCTGGATTTTCACATTTGGTCAATTTGACCTATATTTTCAAGGTCAAATGAAGGTCACTGTTTCTGAATATATAATATACTGTAAATGACACAAATCATTGATTTCTTTTAATTCTTTTCAATAATATTGATCAATAATGTTCATATTATTACTTTGGTTTATAGATATATCCATTACACATCTAGTAGGGGTGCTTTCTAACTGAAATTTCAGGGGCAGATCCAGAATTTAATGAAAGGAAATGTTTAGGGAAAGGTTACGTCCACATTTTGGGGTATGGTTTGTTAGAAATGGGTACCAGTGCTTACTGAGGTCTGTACATGGTATGGTTTATGGTGAGAGTAGGTGCGGATTATGGTGAGGGTAGGTACCCACACAAAGGTGACCTTTTAAGGTCATTGTGGGGGTAATTTAAGGTCATTTAGGGGCAAATTAGGGCAAATTACGTTTTAAAAAAAATTCTTATCTTTGTGGGTAGGGCTTTTTACAAATATGCTACCAAAAGTTCGCTTTTCATAAATATGATTATAATATAATGGATCATTATATATCACAATTTACATGCAAACTGTAGGGAAACTTGATATAAAAATCAGCTATTTCGAAATTATGTCTTTCTGGGGCAGATCCAGAATTTAATCAAATTTCTGAATGAGTTATGTCCACATTTTGGGCATGATTTGTTAGCAATGGATATCCATGCTTAGTGAGGTTTTTACAGAGTATGGTTTATTGTGAGTGTAGGCACAGTTTATGTCGAGGTTAGGTACCCTGGCAAATGTGACCCTTAGTGATAATTTTTGGGGTCATTTACGGTCATTTAGGGTCATATTACGAAACAAATTAAGTTTTTAAAAACATTTTTCTATTCTTTGAGGGTAGGGCTTTTTACAAATTTGCTACTTAAAGTTCGCTTTTTATAAATATGATTGTAATGGATCATTGTATTTCACAATTTACATCCAAACACTATAGGGAAACATGATATGAAAATCAACTGATATCGAATTTATGTGTTTACTAATGTCTAAAACATATGTTTAAAATAATTAATTGTAGCTTTGTTAGAAATGTGTACCCGTGCGTATTGAGGTGTATACAGGATACAGTTTATGGAGAGGGTACGTACCCACGCAAATTTACCTTTATTGAAATCTGTTTAAAGTAAGGTTTAAGGTGACGGTATGTTCTCGTACCATTGTGATATTTAAAGGTCACGTTAGGGGTCATTTGTAAAGGTCAGTGAAAGTGAAATTCAATTTTCTTTTTCTTTTACATTGTATTAAAATCTATGAGTAAGTCTTTTCTAAAAAGTATTATTTAAGGTTTACTCTTGATTATGTCTAATCGATCAGTATATCTCGTAAACTATGGGGAATCTGGAATTTTAAAAAAGTGTGTTTATTTGGCAATATTCATTTCGTGTGATACGCCCTTCCCCAAAAATCTTAATGGAGGTTTTAGACCACTATCAATTTGTAGAATCTTTTAATATACCAATATGTATGGTTGGATATTTAGGTCTTCCCACATATAGCTCAGTAGCACCCTTGCTAAATGGAAGTATTCCAGAACTTCTGGTTTTTTAAAATATCCTTAACCTAACTATCAATCCCCAAATCTGATTCTCAGTAGCTCCGTACATGCAAGATACATAGACCTCAACGAGTTCAGGAGGTCCACAACAGTTCCACTCTTTAAGAATGGCAAGGACACTGTTGGTTTCATTAATAATTAATGAAACATTGGAACTACACTTGTGTCAAATGAATGTCACATCTATATAAATGTAGCAAAATTTACCTTTCTTTTTCCTACTCCTTAGATTTTTGTTGGTGGCTTTGTACATTGTTTCTTAATATGAGTGTGAAAGATGATATCATCTTTTCTGGCGGAACCATCAATCTTTCCCAAAACTATGTTGACAAATATGTTTGCATTTGGTTTGTTAAATGCATAGATCAGAGCACATTCATCAAACATGTAAGGTAAGAAACATATCAGTCTACAAATTATCACTCTACCTAACATTCCCTTGCCACAAGTTTATCATGCAGGATCAGAGTAACAATTATTGTTTTTTTATTCAATATTCTATGGAACATGGGATTACATTAGTTTGTAAGTATTGACTCATAATTGGAGATGGTTGAGAATCCTAAAATGGCACATTCAACCAGACAGGAAATTATGACGCAGCTACAATGACATATATACACAAATTTTCCTCCAAGCATAAAGCATATTCTTCAGTTCTGGTTGTATGCAGACAGACACAAGAAACGAAGCTTTGATACCATTTGGGTTGTCATCAAATACTGGGCAGGACACACTCCACTTTAAACACACTGATGTCACTGGTCGCAGGGGACATTGTGGATTTTCTGAACCAGTTGATAATTTGTATGGTGATCTGGAGTCATTGATAAAACCAGGAAGGAGAGAAGGCTCTGGAGGTGTTTCCACCTATCCGGAATGCCTCGGCTACATTTGGAATTAGCTATTTTCTAAACATACTTTCTAAGCATTACATAATTTGACAGTGGTCTACCTCCTGCTTAAGGACGTTGGAAAAATAATTCGAATGCAGCAAAACAAGGAAGATATGTATTCCAGAATACACGTGTACTACAGTCCAGTGCTGCTATCTATCAATCATAATATAAAACTGGTTAGTTATATGGCAATTGTTCATGTTGATCATAGAAACCAAATACGACATACCATTTTAATTGTTGCTAAAATAACAGTGATATTGTCGTTAATTAAATAATAACGTTGTATCTTAAGTATTGATGATATTGAACCCCTCCCCCAAAAATAAATAAAATAATAATAATAATACTTTTCCTTAATTTGTGCCATATGACTTTAAATTATCTTAATTATAATATGACGGGGTACCTACCATCTGTAAACCTTACCCTATATATAGCATTAAACATGTATCCCCATTTCTAACAAAACGTGCCTAAATCTTTTTTCTTTTGGCCAGTCGTTTAAAAAGAAAGATGGGATCTATTTAAATTCCCAATAATATTATATGACGCATAGACCAAAGATTAAACAAAACATGTATAAATTTATATTTCATATTGTTATTCATAAACATCTTTGGAACAATTAGTTAACTTAAAAATATCATTTTACTTTATTCAGGTTGAGAAAAAGTCAATTTAGTGAGTACCTCTTTGTCTTTGGGAAGCGGCTGACAGAGGAAACAATCTTGACATACCATTAAAAACATGCACATTTCCCGCTAATGCACAGGTGTATTTGTATAACTGTTATACCAGTGCAAATTATAATACCCATCCCATACTTTCGATGCATATTCTAATATCGGGCGGATAAAAGTTATATATAGTTTCACTAATGTTTGTCGATTTAATAAATATTTGTAGTTCCTAAGTACAGAAATCATTACCAAAGCCGATTTACAAATATTATTAATTAGGAGATAACCATATGGAGTTTTTGACCGAAGGCGTTAGCCTGAGGTCAAAAATAAAACATTTGCGGGCATCAAATAGACATTAACACCCGCAAATCTAAAAACTCAATATGGTTATGTCCATTGTAAACTGGATCGTTTTTCAACGGAACTAACTGTATATTTGGTATTTCTTTAAAAAAATACCTGGGACCATATTTTCGAAGCTATCTTAGCGCTACGAAATCGTGAAACCATCGTAGGGTGTGACGTCACTACAGCACACGCCATAGTGACGTCATAGCTTACGATAATTTTACGATTTCGTAGACTAAGATTGCTTCGAAAATATGGGCCCTGGCTACAATCTAACTGTAGACCCTTGAATCGTCAACTTCGACTGTTCCAATTGCTAATGACGTCACTTTTTTAAAATGACGTCATTAGCTTTCCGGGTGTTATTGTCTATTTGATCCCGGGGGGGGGGGGGGGGGAATGTAATTAACCAATCACAATACAGAACACACTCGCCATCAGTTTACAATATGTATTGTCCACTTTTGCTGAAAAGTTTCTGTTGTGTTTAATGTTTTGGTACCAAATACAAGGTTAAGTTTTGGCTGTATGATTGTTTTTGTAAAAAGTACAACGCTGGTTTTATTTGGATTAAAAGGTACAAGCCATTTTTGGGACCAAGCTTTAACAAGTTTGAGTTTAGCTTGTTTTCAATGGAAGAGAGGTCATTAGATGAAGATGTTATGATGGTATCGTCAGCAAGTAGTCTCGTTACACAGTTTAGGTTATCTGCAATATCATTAATAAAAAAATTAAATATAATAAAGGTCCTAATACTGAGCCTTGAGGTAGGGGAGACCGGGGTTGGTTGTCACACGGGTTGGTAGTCACAGTGGCCATATCTCTTCCATTAAACGGCGTAAGCGTACTGGACTAAGACAGGTATGTGGCTTGAAATGTTTGTATTCCGTCATATTTAAATTACAAAGAATTCACGGCATTTTTTTGAGATTTCAAAACTTGACATTTTTTTTTCGCTCTGTATGTATTTTTTTAATATTAATATCATTATATTCTAGTTTTTACCATTTGTACATTTTGTTTCAGATTAGTACAGTGTTAGACAGATATGAAAGTCTGCTTCTTATGGAGTGAACTTATAAGCAATAGACTAGTACATTGGTCTGACGGACAGTAATTATTGTGAATGGGTCGTGAGGGGGCAGGTTGTCACACGGTGTCGGGGGTTGGTTGTCACATACAATAACACGTGACAACCAACCCCGGTAACGCAAAAGCATGGTGAATTGCAATTTACATACCTGCATGCATATAATACATACGTACATGCATGCGTACATGCATACATTCATACATACATACATACATACCAAGGATGGTATATCAATTGCTGTGGTATGTACTATCCTGTCTTTGGGATGGTGCATATGAAAGATCCCTTGCTACTAATGGATACATGTAGCGGGTTTCCTCTCTAAGACTAAGTCAGAATGAGAGACAATCTGAGTTCAAAACAGATTTTTATCCCATGTGCCCGTCAAATATATACAATATATAGATATTCATACATTTATAAATACATACATACATATACTTTTGAAAATTCAAGTATATCGTTATTGTTTAAAGTATGGCATATTAAATTTTAAAAAATTTGAAAATATTTTTTATTTTTAAATTAATAAAAGTCTTACATTTGACAACATTGAGTTGTGATATCCAATCACAAGAACTTCAACTTATTGTGTTTTACTGTATTTTAATACTGTAGATCTTGAAATTAACGCGTCCCTAAATTAATGCGAGTAAGAGAACAGAACAAAACAAGTTACAGTTGCCTTCAATGAGATCAAACCGGCCTCGGTGGCGTAGTGGTTAGGCCATCGGTCTACAGGCTGGTAGGTACTGGGTTCGGATCCCAGTCGAGGCATGGGATTTTTAATCCAGATACAGACTCCAAACCCTGAGTGAGTGCTCCGCAAGGCTCAATGGGTAGGTGTAAACCACTTGCACCCACCAGTGATCCATAACTGGTTCAACAAAGGCCATGGTTTGTGCTATCCTACCTGTGGGAAGCGCAAATAAAAGGTCCCTTGCTGCTAATCGGAAGAGTAGCCCATATAGTGGCGACAGCGGGTTTCCTTTCAAAATCTGTGTGGTCCTTAACCATATGTCTGACGCCATATAACCGTAAATAAAATGTGTTGAGTGCGTCGTTAAATAAAACATTTCTTTCTTTCTTTCTTTCAATGAGATCAACTTACTAACATATCTGTGTACACATCAGTTAACCTGTTTAGTTCTTAGTGCTTTGGTGAGATCAACTCCATATTTTGCAGCGTTCATTTACGTAACGGGTATTGATGTAGACATATTTCAAAGGCATAACAAAAGAACAATTCAGCCAACTAAGTTGCAGTGAACTTGAACAGTTAAATCACAGAAACGGTCGACCTCAGGATTAGCGTACTAAAACCCATTCACACGCGATGTATCGAGTCGGCTTTTGATAGGACAGCCAAAGACCCTGCAATCATCAAGCGTGGCTGGCATCTTGTTAGATTATTGTACGATTAGTATGTCTCGTCTACAATGAATTGTGCTCCAGTTGTTTTATAAATGTATTAGCATTTTAATCTTTGTTTTAAAAGAGTGTGACACATAGCTTGCTGGACTAGTCAACAATTAGTCAGACTTGCTTACAGTGAATTTATTTCCAGTTGTCTTATATGTTAGAATTTTAATCTTTGTTTGTTTTGTTTTAATAACGTGGGACACATAGACAAAACAAAGAAATAAATGCGTCATATTATTAATGCGAATAACACGAGCTCGCAGTTTTTGCATTGATATTATGATCGCATTCATTTCAGGATCTACAGTACATTAAACATATAGTGACAACCAACCTCAGGACCTGTGACAACCAATACCGTAACGGGGCAGGTTGTCTCAATAATTTTAATATTTTCAATTGCCAGAATCCTATATTTAAATGAAGCTGGGCGAAATTTACCTTTACACTATATGGCTGATATAAACGACTTAATCTTTACAAGAAAATCAGTTGATAATAAGATTTTATAAATTGTAGAAATGTAACGACATAAAAAGTGTGACAACCAGCCCCGGTCTCCCCTACTCCGGCCATTAAAATGCCTGAATTTGATAGAGTACCATTTACGATGACTCGTTGCTCGTTTGATATATAATCTTTAATCCAATTTAGTGCATTTCCTGTTATGCCACAGTTTTCAAGTTTATGGATTAATCCTCTGTGACACACTCTATCAAATGTCGTTGACATATCACAGAACACAGCACAGAAGTGTTCCTTTTTGTCCAAAGATTCACAAAATTGGGAGTATAATTCTAATAATTGATGAACAGCACTGTCGTTAGGGCGATATGCGCACTGATATTTGTACAGAACGTCATTGGATATAAAATAATTATATAAATGTTTGAATACAATTCTTTCAACTATTTTTCCAATGCAACTTAGTAACGACATCGGCCTATAGTTAGTAGAATAACATTTGTCACCTTTTTGAAGAGAGGTTTAACATTAGCTATCTTCCATCTGTTAGGGAATTTAGATGGACTATTAGTTCTCGACCCAGCCAGTGGTGGGACGTAGCCCAGTGGTAAAGCGCACGCTTGATGCGTCGTCGGTGTAGGATTGAACCTCGTCAGTGGGCCCATTGGACTAGTTTTCATTCCAGCCAGTGCACCACGACTGGTATATCAAAGGCCGTGGCATGTGCTATCCTGTCTGTGGGATGGTGCATATAAAAGATCCCTTGCTACTAATGAAAACATATAGCTGGTTTCCTCTCTATGACTGTCAAAAATTACCATATGTTTGACATCCAATAGCCGATGATTAACAAATCAATGTGCTCTAGTGGTGTTGTTAAACAAAACAGACTTTTTCATCGACAACCCTTGCTGCCTTATTATAAATAAAATGTATAATATGATTACATCAAGTTAAACATTGACCCACTAAACATTGTAACCACCCGCTGATAAGATCGCCATTCGTTATTTATAGCACACCAATAACAAACATTGACCTCGGTGTGATAGCGATTTAAAGGGACATTCCTGAGTTTGCTACATTGTAAGATGTTTCCGACTAATACAATATTTCTACGATTAAACTTGCATATTAAATATATTTTCTTGTTTAGAATATCAGTGTCTCTATATTCAATGTCCTGGTCATCTGAATATTTGTAAGAAGCCCAAACTGGGTTTTGTCTTAAAATAATTTCGTACGTACGCAAAAACTATATGTTAGGAAATAAGATGAAATTTAACCTAGTACAAATATTAGAACGATCAGAAACACATTTAATATAAAGCCACTAATATTTTATGTAGAAAAATATATTTGATATGTAATTACAATCGTTAAAAAGTCTCTGTTAGTCGATAACATTTTAAACATTGCAGCAAACTCAGGAATGTCCCTTTAAACACCACACAACTGACTGCTGCTAGGTGATCGGGAGAGACTAAATCGTAGACACTGAGAGTCGTCAGCCAGTGAGAGTCTACTGAATATTCATGAGCAAACGGTTGATCGACATCGAGATTTTACGACATCAAGTAATGTTCTGGTGTATATATATAAATTATTCCAACTGTAGATATTAATGTAACAAGTATTTAATAATATACAGTGTGGTTAATAAATTGTGTAATTGAATGTTACGTAGCGTATATCAATGTCATTGTTTGTTGTTTTCCTACTCTTCTTCTGTGGGATAATCCCGCCGATATTTTCAGAATTTTACACCAGTGGTTACGGTTATCTAAACGTCAAAATTGTAATGCACGTCTGTATAACTTAATTTCATAAACAAATAAACAAACAACAACAACAAAAATCATTCAACAACTACAGAATATATAATTTAAAATAATTACCGTATAAATGAGTACAGGTCAAACCGATTAGAAAAATGTTGTCCACTACTTTTAATTAGAATTATTTGTAATAACAATTATCTAAAATAAAAATAATAACAACAACAACAACACAACAGTAGTTACGGTAGGTTTTTGGAAAATTATAAATTTAAGATTTCAGTAGGTTGGATTATAAATACATTATCTCACTACCAAGTACACATGAAGTCATCCACTGATGTAGTTAACAAATTACACACTTCTTGGCTAATGTCTATTTCCTCAAATTAAAAATCTACTTTTGTAGACACAAAATTAATCAATTATCTAAGTGATCAGAGTAGATTTCTGTTTCTTTATTTTTTTAAATATGATTTTTATTAAATATATTTGAATAAAGTACCACTGAAGGTTCATTTACCTTTAATATACATATACATACATGTATACATACATACATACATACATACGTGCGTGTCTGTGTGTGTGTGTGTGTGTGTGTGTGTAACCAGCCTCGGTGGCGCAGCGGTTAAGCCATCGGGACTACAGGCTGGTAGGTACAGGGTTCGCAACCCCGTACCGGCTCCAGCCCATAGCAAGTTCTTAAAGACTCAATGCATAGGTGTAAGGCTACTACACCCTCTTCTCTCTCTCTAACCACTAACCAACTAACATCTAACCCACTGTCCTGGACAGACAGCCCAGATAGCTGAGGTGTGTGCCCAATACAGCGTGCTTGAACCTTAATTAGATATAAGCACGGAAATAAGTTGAAATAAATGTGTGCGTGTGTGAAATACATATGTATAAGTAAACACTGGGTTTTTTTGTTTAACGACACCACAGTGCGGTTATTCACATATATTTTTAAAAATAATAATAATAATAATAATAATAATAATAAAAATAATAATAATAATAATTTCTTATAATTTGGAAACCTACCCTGATCATTTAGATAATGGATTAATCCATCATATACATATTTAATTATTCGTGTTTGTATAAGAAGGTGTTTACTTAGCTGAAATATATATTAGCTAACAAATAAGTAAACTAATATACCATATTTTGGGAAAAGTACCATCAGTAGATGATCTTGTACCCTTGGTAGTTCGGTACCATAAAATCCACCCTATTAAAATCTTAAGTGTCTCATTTTCCTAGAACTATTCCTAGTACTGATAGTAAACATAAAGTACGTTTATTCACAAATATTAAAAAATAGTAATAATAAAAATAGAAAAAAATAATAACTTGTTATAATTTGAACATCTACCCTTATTAGTTAGATAATGGATATACATATTTAATTATTAGTGTCCACATAAAGTGTTTACTTATCTGAAATATACAATAGCTAAAAAATACATAAATTAATATACCACATTAAGGAAAAAGAAAGAAAGAAATGTTTTATTTAACGACGCACTCAACACATTTTATTTACGGTTATATGGCATCAGACATATGGTTAAGGACCACACAGATTTTGAGAGGAAACCCGCTGTCGTCACTACATGGGCTACTCTTTCACATTAGCAGCAAGGGATCTTTTATTTGCGCTTCTCACAGGCAGGATAGCACAAACCATGGCCTTTGTTGAACCAGTTATGGATCACTGGTCGGTGCAAGTGGTTTACACCTACCCATTGAGCCTTGCGGAGCACTCACTCAGGGTTTGGAGTCGGTATCTGGATTAAAAATCCCATGCCTCGACTGGAATCCGAACCCAGTACCTACCAGCCTGTAGACCGATGGCCTACCACGATGCCACCGAGGCCGGTCTAAGGAAAAAGTACCCTCAGTGGATGATCTGTACTGTTGGTGGTTAAGGTACTCTAAAATACAGCCTATTAAATTCTTAAGTGTCTCATTTTCCTACAACTATTCCTAGCACGGATAGGAAACATACAGTAAGGTTATTCACATACCCGGTATATTTTAACAAAAATAAATGAAGGAAGGAAATGTTTTATTTAACGATGCACTCAACACATTTTTATTTCTGGCTATATGGCGTCAGACAGGAAGGGATCTTTTATATGCATCATCCCACAGACAGGATAGTTCATACCACGGCCTTTGTTACACCAGTTGTGGAGCATTGGCTGAAACGAGAAATAGCCCAATGGGTTCACCGACAGGGATTAATCCCAGCCTTACCTCACATCAAGCGAATGCTTAATCCACTGGGCTATATCCCGCCCCACTTTTACAAAAATAGAAAATGAAAATTACAAATAACAAATTGTAAATATACCCTGATCATTTAGATAATAGATTAATCCATCATATTCATATTTAATTTTCAATGTCTGCATAAGAAAGCATTTATTTAGCTGAAATTAACATTACATATAAAATGGAAAATCTACCCAGATAAAATTGAAATCTGAAGTTTATAATTTTTGCAAAATCTACCCCAGCATATATAGTACATGTGCAGCTTTGGTGCAATCTAAAGCCCTGGCATTAGCCAAATATCATGTACCAGATTGTTAGGTCAGTTGTTCGGTCATTTAACCCTCACCGTACCTGTAGGTGGTAGATTATGAATTAACGCACGATTATATATTCATTTTTACATATACTGTATATATATATATATATATATATATATATATATATATATATATATATATATATATATATATATATATATATATTCATGTTTACATATCTGATACAGACGTTAAACCCCACCCAAAAACCCCCCCCCCCCACCCCAAAAAAAAAGAAGAAAAAAAGAGAAAAAAACACCAAAAAAACCCAACCCCAACAACAACAACAAAAAACCCAACAAAACTATGCGATATATTATATTATTCACGTATGATTAATATTGTGTCACGTTTACAAACGATTAACTTTACAGCGTTGTTTGTAGTCCGATACATCTGTCATAAACTCAGTTGCTGAGTTGACGGCAGGTGTATCGGACTACGTAGGTACGTCAAAACATCGGAAGTACAGATTAGAAGAAATATTGAAAAACGCTCAGTTATAAAACTGATTTGTATTACTTAATATTTTATTAAATGCTCGTTACAATAACACAGATCTATATTTGACATAATTTACTAGGGAATTAGGCCTATTCGTTCATATTTATGTTTATTTTCCGCGGAAACATATCAGACTCGTTTATGACATGGGGCGTGGCTTACGAAAAAGGGCGTAGCTTAAAATCGCATTTCGCAAGATGTTACATCCTGGTGGCTACGATTAAGTATTTCCCTAGGTGGGTGATCACCCGGTGTAAAAGGAATACAATTCCTAGGACTTCCATGCGTGCGCTACAACAGCTTGTTCTGAATGTGCACGTAAAACCCTATGACCTGACCTAGGACTTCCATTCCCTGGGACTGGTGGTCTGCCTACCAGGTTCTCCAAGTCCGGCCCGGACTTCCATTCCCTGGGAATGGTGGTCTGCCTACCAGGTTCTCCAAGTCCGGCCCGGACTTGCATTCCTGGATAATAACAATTTACGTCCGGTGGTACGCATGAACATTAAATTATAATGTAAACGAAACTGAAAAGCAGGAAAAGTAGTTTCCTTATTCATTTAAGGTATTTTTGCCACTGGCACCTCTCTTTAGGTAAATATATTTTCTAGTTATTCCAATAGTTTCCATTTATTCCATTTTGAAGAGTCACCCCATCTTTGTATGTATCACATTTTCTTGAGCTTTACCAATATCTTTATCAATTGCTTGTTGTTCTGATACATCGTTATACATGTAAAAGTAATGTTCGAAACCTCGAAAATATCTCCCATATTTCGAAGCATGTTACACGTATCAGTACTCAGAAAGAATTATATAACTTGTTCAGATCATGTACAAACAAAATTATGTTAGAAATAATGCACTATTTATTGAAAATAATAATAATAATAATTCAACTACAAAAATGTGATATTTGTATTATATAAATGATCTTATTACCCACATGGTTAAAAATATCTTGGTACATATCAAAGTGATACGTCCCACTTGAACGTCATGTAGGACGTAACACTTCATGACGTCATCTATTGACGCACTACAACTTTACAGGAACGTTGACCAAACGAGTTGAGTGATATAAATTAAGATATATTATGGGTAATAAATAGGATATTAAACTCGCTACCATTCCATATGTTTATGTCCCTCGTAAAATAATTTTCATTGTGACTCGCTAAAGCTCGTGACAACTGAAAATTGTTCTACTCGGAACATAAACATGATAGGAAATGATAGCGAGTTTAATATCCTAT
The DNA here is from genome assembly GCF_016097555.1 of Gigantopelta aegis. Lineage (NCBI taxonomy): Eukaryota > Metazoa > Mollusca > Gastropoda > Neomphalida > Peltospiridae > Gigantopelta > Gigantopelta aegis. The sequence continues at coordinate 44,237,392 of NC_054699.1, read as the reverse complement.
AATTATATTATATATTTTAAGATTCATATTGTCGAGTTTGTACTTATCTACCGTCAGAGCTGTATTAAAGGGACAGAACATAGTGTTTAAACACTAACGTACTTGAGCCGATTATGATAACTGAAATCAAACATGACTTATATTTTATTGTTTAGATTATCCATGTCCGGTTCAACCGAAGTGTTTTTGGTCATCCTGGTGTTTCTAATACCACAAAATGCTCCTTTTTTTTCATATTTTTAAAAACGCACGTGCGTCTGAGAAATAACGGTTATGGAGTCAAGGTTTAGTGTATTTTAAAGGGCGTTTCACCATTCCAACGTCACAGACTCTTGTTTCACTCTGTTGTAACTTTATTCAAATGTGTTACAGGTTTGCAGATTAGCTTAAACTAAGTGCCAATTTTTACGGTTTGAAACTGGGGTCTGCGACTGTAATGCACAGGCCGACTAGACTCAGGCCTGGGTAACCAAATTTTAGGTGGCGGCAAAACCTTGCAAGAAAAATGTTTGTTTTGTTTTTCTTGTTGCATGAAATTCCACTTTCGTGTAATGGGAAGACGTGGAGGAAGGGGCGCCAAAATATTACTGGCCTAGGGGCGCCAAAATATTACTGGCCTAGGGGCGCCAAATACCCAAGTACGTCTCTGTCCATGGGCGTACATAGGGGGGGGGGGGGGTTCGATGGGTTCGACCGAACCCCCCCCCGAAATCGCTTTTTTTGTAATTTAATATATCTGACATTGATATCTGACATTATTATATTTACTCAACATAGAAATATATGCCCAATATCTCTGCAATCTATTTTGGAACCCCCTTTTCAAAATCCTATGTATTGGAACCCCCCTTTTCAAAATCCTATGTACGCCCATGCTGTCTACTATTTGTGCCTTTTTGCCAACAATGTTGCAGGCGCGTGTAGGTGGTCAAATCGCCCCTAAAGATAAACATTAGTCTTGTGCCCCCCCCCCACCCCCCCACCCCCCCACCGAGATTGTGCCCTCTTCCACTGGAGGTTGTGTCCACTCTAGATATCGTTCCTACAGGCCTGGTAATTAAGAAATATTAAAATTTAATTAATTTTAATCGCAAGCAGCTTATATAGTATTTGTTTAATATAGGGGCGAGATTTAGTTCAGTCGGTTGAATGCTCGCTTGGGGTCCTTGCGTTGCAGGATCAAAACACCTCGATGGATCCATTCAACTGATTGGGTTTTTTTTCTCTCGTTCCAACCAGTGCACCACAACTGGTCAAAGGCCGTGGGGAAAGTGCATATAAAAGATCGTTTGCTGCATTAAGAAAAATGTAGCGGGTTTCCTCTGAAGACTACGAGTCAAAAATACCAAATGTTTGACATCCAGTAGCCGATGATTAGTTAATCAATGTGCTCTAGTGGTGTCATTAAAACGCACTTTGTTTAATATAAACCGAAAGTAAAAACGTAACATTACTTAGAAAGACTAATCTGCTTATCGAAAAGGCCTATTCGTGACTCACAGGACAGGAAAGCGCATGCGCTGTCTTTGTTGATATTTTGAATACAACACGTGAATCAGTTACGGTAGTTAGTAACCGAAATTCCCCCCAACAAAACGGATCGGGTTTTCTTCTACCTGCTATAGGTGAAATAGTCCCGTGACGTAGCCAACATCAGGTGTGTACCTTTACTGTTTCGCTTTTAAACAGCGCAGACGCGACTGACTAACCTAACGTTTTGCAACAAAGGCGACGCAAAGACGGAAATGTACATATTGATTGAAACCATGATGAAATAGATTATCTAAATTGTTGCATACATTTTAAGCAGTTATTGACAACCGTGTATGAAGAATATTGTCTTGTTTATATCCAGTTGTGTATATTTTGTACATGTGTATAATATAATAAGATACATGTAAAAAGTCGTGCATTAAATGATATGTTATCAGCCCATAATTGTTGCATTAGCTTAGTAGTAGTAGTAGTCGTTGTAGTAGCATTAGCATACACTAGTAGTAGTAGTAGTAGTGGTAGTAGTAGTAGTAGTGGTACTTAGCAGTAATAGTATTAGTGTAGTAATAGTAGCAGTAGTAGTTCATCAAGATAAACGTCTCCGGCACGATATTTGTTATTGGGATGTTTATTGCTGTGCCGTAACGTTTATCCATTGGGTCGAATTTTCCATTTGCAATCGCGATTTAATAAAATCAGGCATATGTGCTTTATTTAAGAGCCTCAACACATACAACAACATATTTTAATAAATTTTAGACTAAAATATTAATTATAATACCTTTGGTAACCTTTCCAGGATTAGATGTTTGAAGATGACACATTTTCACATTTAAAAGTTATTGCGGAATGAAAATATTGCGGAACAACAATTCGTATCAAACATTTTACGTACAGCCAATAAAAAGAAATATTTCGGAACTGAATGGAACTGATTATTCATTTTGTTATTTTTGTTTCTATATATGTGCTTTGTGTGGGTTGCATTATATGCATTATTAATATTTATGCCATTATTTTTATTATTATTATTTATTTTTATTATTATTATTATTTTATTTTTTTTGGGGGGGGGGGTATTATTATTTCTTATTATTGTTAAAAATAAATAAAAATATTTTAAGGTTTTTATTCAGTTTAAAAAAAAAAAATATTATAAATATTTTTAAATTAACCTGCACAACCCCCAACCTAAAAAATCTTTGATTATAATAGTTTCATTAATCTTTCATAATATTTCTATTAATCTTTTATAGCAAGTTCTGGGAAAAGGTGTGTGTGTGTGTGTGTGTGTGTGTGTGTGGTGTGTGTGTGTGTGTGTGTGTGTGTGTGTGTGTGTGTGTAAACGAAACAGTTATAAATGAAAAAAGCACGTTTTTATTTAGTTAATAATTAAATTAATTAATTAATTATTATTATTATTATTAAATCAATAATTTATTTATTGTTATTTATTTGTTATAATTACTAATATTATTCAGTAATTTATTATTATATTATTATTTATCAATTAAGTATTAATTTTATGATATTTAGTTTTTATTATTAATATTATTAATTTATTATTTATTAATTGATTTTTAAAAAATATTAATTAATTAATTAATTAATTATTATTTATTTTATATTATTATTATTATTGTTGTTATTAAACGTGATATTCCATTAAATATCGTATATTGTGGAAGACACTCGTGAACCTGAGACGAATAATTGTAAAAATAATCCTATTCCGCCAACAGTTTTCAATCACATTTTTAATGTGGTTATAATAGCTGGCGGGAATATTCGAGATTTTGTTCGTAACTGAAAAATGGATTAATGCAGGATTACTATTTGGACAAACTGTCTATTTATGCGTAAAAGGTAATTCGGGAAGTTTTCTTTATACAGTAAGTGTTTATATTTATTGGTACATCTCATATTTCGCCACGAAATAATTAATTCCATGGTTGTATCGATTCCGCCTGAAATCCTGGCGGAAAACGCACGCTTGTTTTTGCTATTAAACTTATAAACATCGAAGGTCCAGTAAATGTCAAAATGTTAAAAAACGGACCGTAGATGTTTACCTTGGTGAACTATAGTAGTAGTAGCTAAGTAGTAGTAGTAGTAGTAGTAGTAGTAGTAGCAGCAGCAATCGGAAAGAGTAGTCCATGAAGTGGCAACAGCGGGTTTCCTCTCTCAATATCTGTGTGGTCCTTAACCATATGTCTGACGCCATATAACCTAATTTTAAAAAAATGTGTTGAGTGCGTCGTTAAATAAAACATTTCGTTAGTAGCAGCAGTAGTAGCAGTGTTAGTGTAGTAATAGTAGTAGTAGTAGAGTAGTAGTAGTAGTATAGTAGTAGTAGTAGTAGCAGTAGTAGTAGTAGCAGCAGCAGCAGTAGTAGCAGCAGTAGTAGCAGCAGTAGCAGGAGCAGCAGTAGTAGTAGTAGTAGCAGCAGCAGTAGTAGTAGTAGTAGCAGTAGTAGTAGCAGTAGCAATAGTAGTAGCAGTAGCAATAGTAGTAGCAGCAACAGCAGTAGTAGTAACAGCAACAGTAGTAGTAGTAGTATCAGTCGTAGTAGCAGTAATAGTAGTAGTAGCAGTAGTGGTAGCAGTAGTAGTAGCAGCAGCAGCAACAGTAGCAGCAGTAGTAGCAGTAGTAGTAGTGGTAGTAGCAGTAGTAGTAGCAGCAGCAGTAGCAGTAGTAGTAGCAATAGTGGCAGCAGTAGTAGTAGTAGCAGCAGCAGTAGTAGTAGCACTAGTAGTAGCAGCAGTAGCAGTAGTAGTAGTAATAGTAGTAGTAGTAGCAGTAGTAGTAGTAATAGTAGTAGTAGCCAATCTAATTAAAATTAGCTCCACTATTACATGTGGATCTAACACCAGCCAGTTGGAGCTCATGTCCACCAATCAAAACCTTACTTGCAGAATCCTGCCAGTGATTTAAAACTAACAACACTGCGTAGTCCCCAATGTCCAGGTAACATTTCGTCTGTAAATAATAATTTAAATATTGACCAATCACACTTCGCCTTTTATAACGTTATTTGGGAGCATACAAATTCTAAAAATATCGAGCGAGTCTATTTTAGTGGCCGCAGTACAGCGAACCATACCAATACGTACGGGGTGGGTTATCAGTCTTCAATTTTACATTAAAAATTATTTATTTATTTATATAAAAAAACCCAACTAAATCAGTCTTCAGTTTTTACATTACAAATTATTTATTTTATAAAATAAAACTGTTTTAAGGCATTCGTAATTCACACGAAACATGTCGTATACCCTCCATGATAATTCGGAATGTTTTCAATTTTTTAAATCACTGGCAGGATTCTGCAAGTAAAGGTTTTGATTGGTGAACATGAGCTCCAACTGCTGGTGTTAGATCCACATATAATAGTGGAGCTAATTTTAATAGATTATATTGGAGTAGTAGCACTAATAGTAATCAGCAGTAGTAAGTTAGTAATAGTAGTAATGCAGCAGTGAGTATAGTAATAGTAGTAGTAGGTAGTAGTAGTAGTAGCACTAGTAGTAGTAGTAGGTAGCACTAGTAGTAGCAGCATCAGCAACATCAGCAGTAAAAGTAGTGTAGACGTATGGTAAGTTGTAGTGGTAATGTAGAGGTATCACTGTGTTCTAACCACTTTCTGGGCTACCACACTTGTTTACAAATATTAATCTCTCTGACCTTGGTCGTCTGTCCATGAAAATGTTTCCATCGTTAGGGAAAGATTAAACTAGAATGGTGTGTCAGTGTGTTACTGACCTGATCTCGAGTACCTGGATCGGAAAGGTCCAAAAAAAGACTGTAATTTTTTTCATGCATGTAGGGCAAGACTACCCAGTGGTAAGCGCTCGCTTGATGCGCGGGTCGTTAGGATCTACCCCATCGTGGGCCCCTTTGGGCATTTTTCGTTCCAGCCAGCACCCGAGGCATATCAAAGTGTGGTATGTCTATCCTAACTGGGAGGCGCAATAAAAGACCCTTGCTACCGCTGCCATCAGCG